>NW_024711980.1:0-12900 GCF_018991925.1 Homarus americanus | reverse complement strand
CACTATTACTTACAGTACATCCACTACACTATCACCTACACCACATCCACTACACTATTACTTACAGTACATCCACTACACTATCACCTACACCACATCCACTACACACATACTTACAGTACATCCACTACACTATTACTTACACCACATCCACTGCACTCATTACCACAGTACATCCACTACACCATCACCCACACCACATCCACTACACTATCACCCACATTACATCCACCAATTAATCACCACACCACATCCACCACACCATCACCTACATTACATCCACTACACCATCACCACACCATCCCACCACACTATCACCCACATTACATCCACTACACCACTCCACACCACATCCACCACACTATCACCACATTACATCCACTACACTATCACCTACACCACATCCACTTCACTATCACCTACACCACATCCACCACACTATCACCTACATTACATCCACTACACTATCAACTACACCACATCCACTACGTGACTACACTATCAACTACACCACATCCACTACACTATCAACTACACCACATCCACTACACTATCACCTACACCACATCCACTACACTATTACTTACAGTACATCCACTACACTATCACCTACACCACATCCACTACACTATTACTTACATCCACTACACTATCACCTACACCACATCACCACACTATTACCTACAGTACATCCACTACACTATCACCTACACCACATCCACTACACTATCCACATCCACTACACTATCACACCACACCACATCATACACTTCACCTACACCACATCACCACACTATCACCACCATTACATACTACACTATCACCTACACCACATCCACTACACTATCACCTACACCACATCACCACACTATCACCTACATTACATCACTACACTATCAACTACACCACATCACTCACAACTACTATCAACTACACCTACTACACTATTACTTACAGTACATCCATTACACTATCACCTAGACCACATCCACTACACTATTACTTACAGTACATCCACTACACTATCACCTACACCACATCCACTACACTATTACTTACAGTACATCCACTACACTATCACCTACACCACATCCACTACACTATCACCTACACCACATCCACTACACTATTACTTACAGTACATCCACTACACTATTACTTACAGTACATCCACTATACTATCACCTACATTACATCCACTACACTATCACCTACACCACATCCACCACACTATCACCTACATTACATCCACTACACTATCACCTACACCACATCCACTTCACTATCACCTACACCACATCCACCACAATATCACCTACATTACATCCACTACACTATCAACTACACCACATCCACTTCGTGACTACACTATCAACTACACCACATCACTACTATCAACACACACATCCACTACACTATCACCTTCACCATCCACTACACTATTACTTACAGTACATCCACTACACTATCACCTACACCACATCCTACCTGTACTTACAGTACATCCACTACACTATCAACTACACCACATCCACTACACTATCACCTACACCACATCCACTACACTATTACTTACAGTACATCCACTACACTCTCACCTACACCACATCCACTACACTATTACTTACAGTACATCCACTACACTATCACCTACACCACATCCACTACACTATTACTTACAGTTCATCCACTACACTATCACCTACACCACATCCACTACACTATCACCTACACCACATCCACTACACTATTACTTACAGTACATCCACTACACTATCACCTACACCACATCCACTTCACTATCACCTACACCACACCTACTACACTATCACCTACACCACATCCACCACACTATCACCTACGCTACATCCACCACGCTATCACCTACACCACATCCACTACACTATCACCTACACTACATCCACTACACTATCACCTACACCACATCCACTACACTATCACCTACACCACATCCACCACACTATCACGTACGCTACATCCACTACACTATTATCACCCACACCATCCACCACACCATCACCCACAGCACAGCCACCACACCATCACCCACACCAGCATCCACCATATTATCACCCACACCATCCCTCCACATTATCACCCACACCACATCCACCACATTATCGTACCCACACCACATCCACCACATTATCACCCCACACCACATCCACTGTTATCATCACCCACACCACAGCCACTACACCATCACCTACACCACATCCACTACATTATCACCTACACCACATCCACCACACCATCACCCACATTACATCCACTACACACCACACCACATCCACTATAACATCACCTACACCACATCCACCACACTATCACCCAGGCACATCCACCACCCATCACCCACACCACATCCACTCACATTATCACCCACACCACATCCCCACATCATCACCCACACCACATCCACCACATCATCACCCACACCACAGCCAACACACCATCACCCACACCACACCCACTATACATCACCCACACATCCACCACACCACGCACCCACACACATCCACCACACCATCACCCACACACCACATCCACCACACTATCACCTACACCCACATCCACCACACCATCACCCACACCACACATCCACCACATTATCACCCACACCACATCCACTACATTATCACCTACACCACATCCTGCATTATCACCTACACCACATCCACTACATTATCACCTACACCAAGAACATCCACTACACTCATCACCCACACCACACTCCACCACATTATCACCCACACCCACATCCACACCACACTATCACCTACACCACATCCACTACATTATCACCTACACCACATCCTCTACATTATCACCTACACCACATCCACTACATTATCACCTACACCACATCCACTACACTATCACCTACACCACATCCACTACATTATCACCTACACCACATCCACTACATTATCACCTACACCACATCCACTACACTATCACCTACACCACATCCACTACATTATCACCTACACCACATCCACTACACTATCACCTACATTACATCCACTACACTATCACCTACACCACATCCACTACACTATCACCTACACCACATCCACTACACTATCACCTACACCACATCCACTACACTATCACATACACCACATCCTCTACACTATCACATACACCACATCCACTACACTATCACATACACCACATCCACTACACTATCACCTACACCACATTCACTACACTATCACCTACACTACACCCACTACACTATCACCTACACAATATCCACTACCCTATCACCTACACCACACCCACTACACTATCACATACACCACATCCACTACAGTATCACATACACCACATCCACTACACTATCACCTACACCACATCCACTACACCATCACCTACACCACATCCACCACACCATCACCTACATCACATCCACTACACCATCACCCACACCACATCCACCACACTATCACCCACACCACATCCACTCACTATCACCACACCCACATCCACCACACCATCACCCACATTACATCCACCACACTATCACCCACACCACATCCACTTCACTATCACCTACACCACATCCACCACACTATCACCCACATTACATCCACTACACCATCACCTACACCACATCCACCACTACTACACTATCACCTACACCACATCCACTACACTATCACCTACACCACATCCACTACGCTATCACCTACAGTACATCCACTACACTATCACCTACACTAAATCCACTACACTATCACCTACAATACATCCACTACACTATCACCAACACCACATCCACTACACTATTACTTACAGTACATCCACTACACTATCACCTACACCACATCCACTACACTATCACCTACACCACATCCACTACACTATCACCTACACCACATCCACTACACTATCACATACACCACATCCTCTACACTATCACATACACCACATCCACTACACTATCACATACACCACATCCACTACACTATCACCTACACCACATTCACTACACTATCACCTACACTACACCCACTACACTATCACCTACACAATATCCACTACCCTATCACCTACACCACACCCACTACACTATCACATACACCACATCCACTACAGTATCACATACACCACATCCACTACACTATCACCTACACCACATCCACTACACTATCACCTACACCACATCCACTACACTATCACCTACATTACATCCACTACACTGTCACCTACACCACATCCATTACACTATCACCTACACCATATCCACTACATTATCACCTATACCACATCCACTATATTATCACCTACACCATCCCACTACATTATCACCTACACCCATCCACTACACTATCACCTACACCATCCACTACACTATCACTTACACCATCCACTACACTATCACCTACACCCATCCACTACTATCACCTACACCCATCCTCTACATTATCACCCACCACATCCACTACATTATCACCTACACCACATCCACTACATTATCACCTACACCACATCCTCTACATTATCACCTACACCACATCCACTACATTATCACCTACACCACATCCACTACACTATCACCTACCTTACATCCACTACACTATCACCTACACCACATCCTCTACACTATCACCTACACCACATCCACTACACTATCACCTACACCACATCCACTACACTATCACCTACACCACATCCTCTACACCATCCACTATCACCTACACCACATCCACTACACTATCACCTACACCACATCCTCTACATTATCACCTACACCACATCCACTACACTATCACCTACACCACATCCACTACACTATCACCTACACCACATCCACTACACTATTACTTACAGTACATCCACTACACTATCACCTACACCACATCCACTTCACTATCACCTACACCACACCTACTACACTATCACCTACACCACATCCACCACACTATCACCTACGCTACATCCACCACGCTATCACCTACACCACATCCACTACACTATCACCTACACTACATCCACTACACTATCACCTACACCACATCCACTACACTATCACCTACACCACATCCACCACACTATCACGTACGCTACATCCACTACACCAGTGGTTCTTAAACTTTTTTGCCTAGCGCTCCCCTCCCCCTCTGCATAAGTCCTAGACCCCCATCCCCCCACACCCCGTGATGCAACCCTTGGTTATTATAGAGTGGGAAGGATGAGCAATCGTGTATAAGACGGGTTCAGTTCCTGACCAGACTTTTTTCTCTGACCGCTCCCCCCCCCCAGGTTAAGGACCACTGCCCTACACATCACCTACACTACATTCACTCACTATCACCTACACCCACTATCACCTGCACTCCACTATCACCTACACTCCACTATCACCTACACCCACTACTCAATATACAATAAATCCCAACAATAAGATAACCACTATCTTCACCTCACCATCCTTGGCCAAAAATAACCAGACCAATTTTCAACTCTATGATAAAACTGGGATCGTGCTCAGGGGCCAACTTTTATGTTCCGGTCGGCCCTGTAAGAGCGCCCCCCCCCCTTCCCTCCCACACATACTTCAGACGAGCCTTTAAAGCGGTGGTTCTTCTACCTATGGAGGCTCAGGAGGGGGGAGAGACCCCCAAATTCCACCTTCTGTTGTGTATGGCCACAGACCACTCATATGTATTTCTCTTAATTTTTAATTGTTGATGCTTAATATATTTACTAATCTAGTATACGCCTTTAAAAACCTTAGTTGTTGAAGTGCAGTAATATATTATAACAACACACATATACATATTGTATATGTATATGTGTGTGTGTGTGTGTGTGTGTGTGTGTGTGTGTGTGTGTGTGTGTGTGTGTGTGTGTGTGTGTGTGTTTCAATTTATGTAATGAGAATGTGCTGCAGTAACCATATAACTTAATATATAATATAATATAGAAGACAAAGAACATCGTAACATATATATTTAGTTTCAGGGTTTATTTAGTTATTTATTACTTTCACTTATTACTATGGTATTTGTTTTCTTCTCATCTGTATAGTTTATGTCTTTACTGTTGTTTTAAGTAACTTTAAATTTAATAGTGTTTGACCGATGCTTATATTGATATTTACATTTGAGAACATATTATATCATATGATGATCATCCTGTATTCAAAACTGGAGCAATAATTAATAAGAGTTAAGTAATATTCATTAAGGTTAGGTCAAGTCAGTTTAATTTTGTTTCTGAAACATTTCATGTATACCTAATATAATAAACTGCATGATGGCCTGTGACCAGTTAGAAGGTTAAAAATAGATACATAGAAGTTATCGATATTAGGTAATTATCCCTATTTAGTGTAATAATCAGGATACAGAGGATGTAGCGTAGATGATAGTATAGTTGTTTTAGTGTAATGGTGTAGTGGATGAAGTATAATATTGTTGTAGATGTAGTGTAGCTGGTATTTATTGTGTAGTCACGGACGTAAGCTGGGAGTCGTCCTCAAAACATACCCGAGGTAGAGTTAGTACTGTCGTTAGTTATACAGTAAATGTTGTTACAAATAATACAGTTAGTATCCGACGTAGGAGGGGTTGGAGCTTCATAAAAATAAATAAAAAATAGCACTGTATATGTCCGGGTAGTGGAAAAGATCATGCTGCTTTAACTTCATATCTTCTGAGTCGATACACACACTGTATATCCAATGTGAAATTTTTTTTTAATCTGCAGACTTCCAACTTTTTTGCTTTTGCCTCAGCAATGCAAAGGTAGTCTTCATATGTATATAAATGTTAGAGGAGGGATGAGTTTATACCCAAAGTTTGTAAAGCTCAATCGAGGAATAGGACTGTGTAATATAGTCATATGGACAGACTACCTATTTTATCCATCATCTAGGAATTATTCAACTCCGAATAAAGTGACAAGGAGTGCCGTCTCCTTAACTGGCATTTCTGGAGAGTTGAACTACCGAAACACTGTACTTATGACGAAACTCTCTATGTTCTTGAACAACCAGAGTATAATGACAATAAAGAAAATAAAACAGCTCTTTATTTGTTTTATAACTATTCTTCTGGGGTTTAATGTCTCTGTTTACCATACTGCTCCTAAAAGTATTTCATCAGTATCTTTTATATTTAAACATGAAGACGTACAATACTGGGCTGCTCCTGGAGGCTGGGTGGTGCCCCCGGAGGCTGGGTGGTGCTCCTGGAGGCTGGGTGGTGCCCCAGGAGGCTGGGTGGTGCTCCTGGAGGCTGGGTGGTGCCCCAGGAGGCTGGATGGTGCCCCCGGAGGCTGGATGGTGCTCCTGGAGGCTGGGTGGTGCTCCTGGAGGCTGTGGTGCTCTGAGGCTGGAGTGCCCTGGAGGCTGGGTGGTGCTCCTGAGGCTGGGTGGTGCTCCCAGACTGGGTGGTGCTCCTGGAGGCTGGGTGGTGCCTGGAGGCTGTGCCCTGGAGGCTGGGTGGTGCTCCTGAAGCTGGGTGGTGCCCCGGGAGGCTGGGTGGTGCCCCTGGAGGCTGGGCAGCCTGGAGGCTGGGTGGTGCTCCTGGAGGCTGGGTGGTGCCCCTGGAGGCTGGGTGGCCCTGGAGGCTGGGGTGCCCCTGGAGGCTGGGTGGTGCTCCTGACTGGGTGCCCTGGAGGCTGGGTGGTGCCTGGGAGGCTGGGGTGCCCTGGAGGCTGGGTGGTGCCCCTGGCTGCAGGCCCTGGAGGCTGGGTGGTGCCCCTGGAGGCTGGGTGGTGCCCTGGAGGCTGGGTGGTGCCCCTGGAGGCTGGGTGGTGCTCCCAGGACTGGGGTGGTGCCCTGGAGGCTGGGTGGTGCTCTGGAGGCGGTGGTGCTCTTGAGGCTGGGTGGTGCTCGGAGGCTGGGTGGTGCTCCTGAGGCTGGGTGGTGCTCGGAGGCTGGGTGGTGCCTGGAGGCTGGGTGGTGCTCTGAGGCTGGGTGGTGCCCCGGAGGCTGGGTGGTCTGAAGGGCAGAACGATCTCCGGCAGTTACTGCTGCTAACCTGCTCGTTTGCTGGTGCAGACGACACTTGGGTGGTTGGACGGAGGTGATAACGGCAGCAACCTTCCGCCGCGGGAGATTCAACCCAGCCGCCATACCGTCAGTATCTGCTACCCTGCTGTCCGTCAAATTCTGGCTGTGATCTCATCATAGGTCCTGGACCGTGGGCTGTGTTCCCAGACCTTCACCTATCAACTGCCAACTCTCTGGTCATTACCACTACCGCATACCACGACCATCGTTCATCACATTCCGTCGGTGCCCCGGTGTTCTCCTGCCTTTTCAAGACGTTGCTGAGTGAGTGAATGGACGCTTCCTGCCCTGAGTGTGCATCACCGTGTTCCAGAACCTTCCCCAGGCCACTGCCGTAGGAAATATTTGTTCATTGTTTGATTCCATTAATTGCTGACTCCTTTATTGTTCGATTCTATTATTTGTTTGATTCCTTAAGTGTTTGCTTCTAATTGTTTGACTCGTAATTATTTGATGTTTGTTGAGTGGTGTCAGAGTTTTGTTATATTTTTATAGTAAAGAGATGCCAATTCTAACGGTTGTTTGTTATTCTCGAAACCATGGTCTGACTTTCCTATATTAAGATCCTGATTGCCTGGTAAGGATTTCTATCCCAAGTCCCAGCCTTTTCAGTGGTGCTCTGGAGGGGTGGGCTCTGGAGGCTGGGTGGTGCTCGGAGGCTGGGTGGTGCTCCTGGAGGCTGGGTGGTGCTCCCGGCTGGTGGGCTCCGAGGCTGGATGGTGCCCCCTGAGGCTGGATGGTGCCCTGAGGCTGGGGCCCCGAGGCTGGGATGGTGCTCCGGAGGCTGGGTGGTGCTCTGGAGGCTGGGTGGTGCTCTGGAGGCTGGGTGGTGCTCCTGGAGGCTGGGTGGTGCTCGAGGAGGTGGTGCTCGAGGCGGTGGTGCTTGAGGCTGGGTGGTGCTCGAGGCTGGGTGGTGTTCCTGGAGGCTGGGTGGTGCTCTGGAGGCTGGTGGTGCTCCGGAGGCTGGGTGGTGCCCCGGAGGCTGGGTGGTGCTCCTGGAGGCTGGGTGGTGCTCGGAGGCTGGGGTGCTCCGAGGCTGGGTGGTGCTCGAGGCTGTGGTGCTCGGAGGCTGTGGTGCCCTGGAGCTGGGTGGTGCTCTGGAGGCTGGGTGGTGCTCTGAGGCTGGGTGGTGCTCGGAGGCTGGGTGGTGCTCCTGAGGCTGGGGTGTTCCCGAGGCTGCAGCTCCTGGAGGGGTGGTGCTCCTGGAGACTGTGGTGGTTCCTGGAGGCTGGGTGTGCTCGAGGCTGGGTGGTGCTCGAGGCTGGGTGGTGCTCCTGAGCGGTGGTGCTCGCAGGAGGTGGTGCCCCTGGAGGCTGGATGGTGCTCGGAGGCTGGGTGGCCTGGGAGGCTGGATGGTGCCCCTGGAGGTTGCAGCTCGAGGCTGGGTGGTGCTCTGGAGGCTGATGGTGCTCCTGGAGGCTGGTGGTGCTCCGGAGGCTGGATGGTGCCCTGGAGGCTGGGTGGTGCTCTGGAGGCTGGGTGGTGCCTCGAGGCTGGATGGTGCCCTGAGGCTGGTGGTGCCTGGAGGCTGGGTGGTGCTCTGAGGCTGGGTGGTGCTCCTGGAGGCTGGGTGGTGCCCTGAGGCTGGGATGGTGCCCCTGGAGGCGGTGGTGCCGGAGGCTGGGTGGTGCTTGAGGCGGTGGTGCTCGAGGCGTGGTGCTCTCGAGGTGGTGGTGCTCGGAGGCGGTGGTGCTCGGAGGTTGCCCCGGAGGCTGGGGTGGTGCTCGGAGGGGTGGTGCTCGAGGCTGGGTGGTGCTCCTGGAGGCTGGGTGGTGCTCCTGGAGGCTGGGTGGTGCTCTGGAGGCGGGTGGTGCTCGGAGGCTGGTGGTGCTCCCTGGAGGGGGTGGTGCTCGGAGGCTGGGTGGTGCTCTGGAGGCTGGGTGGTGCTCCTGAGGCTGGGTGGTGCTCCTGAGGCTGGGTGGTGCCTGGAGGCTGGGTGGTGCCCTGGAGGCTGGGTGGTGCCCTGAGGCTGGGTGGTGCTCCTGGAGGCTGGGTGCCCTGGAGGCTGGGTGGTGCCCCGAGGCTGGGTGGTGCTCCCTGGAGGCTGGGTGGTGCTCCTGGAGGCTGGGTGGTGCTCCTGGAGGCTGGATGGTGCCCTGAGGCTGGGTGGTGCCCCGGAGGCTGGGTGGTGCTCCTGGAGGCTGGGTGGTGCTCCTGAGGCTGGGGTGCTCCTGGAGGCTGGGTGGTGCTCCTGGAGGCTGGGTGGTGCTCCTGAGGCTGGGTGGTGCTCCTGGAGGCTGGTGGTGCCCTGGAGGCTGGGTGGTGCCCTGAGGGGCTGGTGGTGCTCCTGGAGGCTGGGTGGTTCCTGGAGGCTGGGTGGTGTTCCTGGAGGCTGGGTGGTGCCCTGGAGGCTGGGTGGTGCTCCTGGAGGCTGGGTGGTGCTCCTGGAGGCTGGTGGTGCCCTGGAGGCTGGGTGGTGCTCCTGAGGCTGGGTGGTGCTCCTGGAGGCTGGGTGGTGCCTCCTGAGGCTGGGTGCTCCCCTGGAGGCTGGGTGGTGCTCCTGGAGGCTGGGTGGTGCTCCTGGAGGCTGGGTGGTGCCCTGGAGGCTGGGTGGTGCCCGGAGGCTGGGTGGTGCTCCTGAGGCTGGGTGGTGCTCCTGGAGGCTGGGTGGTGCTCCTGGAGGCTGGGTGGTGCCCTGGAGGCTGGGTGGTCCTGAGGCTGGGTGCTCCTGGAGGCTGGGTGGTGCCCTGAGGCTGGGTGGTGCCCTGGAGGCTGGTGGTGCCCCTGGAGGCTGGGTGGTGCCCCTGAGGCTGGGTGGTGCTCCTGGAGGCTGGGTGGTGCTCCTGGAGGCTGGGTGGTGCTCCTGGAGGCTGGGTGGTGCTCCTGAGGCTGGGTGGTGCTCCTGGAGGCTGGGTGGTGCCCTGGAGGCTGGGTGGTGCTCCTGGAGGCTGGGTGGTGCCCCTGGAGGCTGGGTGGTGGCGCTGGAGGCTGGGTGGTGCTCCTGGAGGCTGGGTGTGGCCCTGGAGGCTGGGTGGTGCCCCTGAGGCTGGGTGGTGCCCTGGAGGCTGGGTGGTGGCCCTGAGGCTGGGTGGTGCTCCTGGAGGCTGGGTGGTGGCCCTGGAGGCTGGTGGTGCCCCGAGGCTGGGTTGTGGCCCTGGAGGCTCAGGTGCTCTGAGGCTGGGGTGCTCCTGGAGGCTGGGTGGTGGCCTTGCTGGGTGGGCCTGGAGGCTGGGTGGTGCTCCTGGAGGCTGGGTGGTGCCCTGAGGCTGGGTGGTGCTCCTGGAGGCTGGGTGGTGGCCCTGGAGGCTTGGTGGTGCTCCTGAGGCTGGGTGGTGCCCTGGAGGCTGGGGGGCCCTGGAGGCTGGGTGGTGCTCCCTGGAGGCTGGGTGGTGCCCCTGGAGGCTGGATGGTGCCCCTGAGGCTGGGTGGTGCTCCCGGAGGCTGGGTGGTGCCCTGAGCTGGGGTGCCCCGGAGGCTTGGTGGTGCTCCTGGAGGCTGGGTGGTGCCCCGGAGGCTGGGTGGTGCCCTGGATGTGTGCCCCTGAGGTTGGGTGGTGCCCCCTGGAGGCTGGATGGTGCCCTGGAGGCTGGGTGGTGCTCCCGAGGCTGGGTGGTGCTCTGGAGGCTGGGTGGTGCCCTGGAGGCTGGGTGGTGCTCCTGGAGGACTGGGTGGTGCTCCTGAGGCTGGTGGTGCCCCTGAGGCTGGGTGGTGCTCCTGGAGGCTGGGTGGTGCCCCTGGAGGCTGGGTGGTGCCCTGGAGGCTGGGTGGTGCTCCTGAAACTGGGTGGTGCTCCTGGAGGCTGGGTGGTGCCCCCGGAGGCTGGGTGGTTTCCTGGAGGCTAGGATGGTTTCCTCGAGGTTGCCTGGTTTCCCTGGAGGCTGGGTGGTGCCCTGGAGGCTGGGTGGTGCCCATGGAGGCGGGTGGTGCCCCGGAGGCTGGGTGGTGCCCCTGGAGGCTGGGTGGTGCTCCTGGAGGTTGTGGTGCCCTGAGGCTGGGTGGTGCCCGAAACTGGGTGGTGCTCCTGAAACTGAGTGGTGCCCCTGGAGGCTGGGTGGTTTTCCTGGAGCTAGATGGTTTCCTGGAGGCTGCCCTGCCTGGAGGCTGGATGGTGCTCCCTGAAGCTGGATGGTGCTCACGGAGGCTGGATGGTGCCCTGGAGGCTGGGTGGTGCCCTGGAGGCTGGGTGGTGCTCCTGGAGGCTGGATGGTGCCCCTGAGGCTGGATGGTGCCCAGGGAGGCTGGGTGGTGCTCCTGGAGGCTGGATGGTGCCCCTGGAGGCTGATGGTGCCCCTGGAGGCTGGGTGGTGCCCTGGAGGCTGGGTGGTGCTCCTGAGGCTGTGGTGCTCCTGGAGGCTGGGTGGTGCCCTGGAGGCTGGGTGGTGCCCCTGAGGGCTGGGTGGTGCCCTGAGCCTGGAGGCTGGATGGTGCCCTGAGGCTGGGTGGTGCTCCTGGAGGCTGGGTGGTGCCCGGAGGCTGATGGTTACTGACTTCACGGAAACACACCAACGGGAACACGAGGAGCATGTCTCACTTACTCTCCCATGTGTCTGTCTTACCTCCCCATGTGTATGTACCCCCATGTGTCTGTCTTACCTCACGTGTATGTTTTTTACTCCCCATGTGTCTGTCTTACCTCCCCACGTGTATGTTTTACTCCCCATGTGTCTGTCTTACCTCCCATGTGTCTGTCTTTCCTCCCCATGTGTCTGCCTTACCTCCCCATGTGTCTGTGTACTCCCCATCTGTCTGTATTACCTCCCCATGTGTCTGTCTTTCCTACCCATGTGTCTGTCTTACCTCCCCATGTGTCTTTCTTTCCTCCCCATATGTCTGTCTTACCTCCCATGTGTATGTGTTACTCCCCATGTGTCTATCTTACCTAGCAATATGCACCGAACGAAGCATACTGA
>NW_024711979.1:0-19619 GCF_018991925.1 Homarus americanus | reverse complement strand
TAGACTCCACCTCACCACCAGTATTCATGGGACTCACTCACCACCAGCACCATGCCGACATTCTCACCACCACCAGCACCAGGTGACACCACCACCACCAGCACCATGGCAACACCACCCTCACCACCAGCACCATGCTGCCACCTCACCCCACCAGCACCATGGCGACACCACCACCACTGTAAGAATCATGCTGACACTTCACCCCACCACCAGCACCATGCTGACACCTCACCTCACCCACCAGCACCTGCTGACACCCCACCTCACCACCTGCACCATGCTGACACTCCCACCCCACCACTAAGTACCATGCTGACACCTCAACTCACCACCACCTCTGGACACACCTCACCTCCACCACTGCACCTGTTGGCACTTTCAATCACCACTAGTACTGATGGTGACACTCACTCTCACCACAATTACTCATGTTGACACTCACTCTCACCACTAGTAATCCTGTTGACACTCATCTCACCACTAGAACTCCTGTTGACACTCACTCTCACCACTAGTACACATGGTGACACTCACTCTCTCCACTAGTACTCCTGTTGACACTCTCTCTCACCACTAGTACTCATGTTGACACTCACTCTCACCACTAGTACTCCTGTTGACACTCACTCTCACCACTAGTACTCATGTTAACACTTTCACTCACCACTAGTACTCATGTGAACACTTTCAATCACCACTAGTACTCATGGTGACACTCACTCTAACCACTAGTAATCATGGTGACACTCTCTCTCACCTCCAGTACTCATGTTGACACTTTCACTCACCACTAGTACTCATGGTGACACTCAATCTCACCACTAGTACTCATGGCGACACTCGCTCTCACCACTAGTACTCATGTTGACACTCACTCTCACCACTAGTACTCATGGTGACACTCACTCTCACCACTAGTATTCATGCTGTCACTTTCACTCAACACTAGTACCCATGGTGACACTCATTCTCACCACTAGTACTCCTGTTGACACTCACTCTCACTACTTGTACTCATGTTGACACTCACTCTCACCACTAGTACTCATGGTGATACTCTCACTCTCTCTCACCACTCGTATTGATGTTGACACTTTCACTCACCACTAGTACTCATGGTGACACTCACTCTCACCACTAGTACTCCTGTTGACACTCAATCTCACCACTTGTACTCATGTTGACACTCACTCTCACCACTAGTACTCATGTTGACACTCACTCTAACCACTAGTACTCATGGTGAAACTCTCACTATCTCACCACTAGTACTCCTGTTGACACTCACTCTCACCTCTAATACTCCTGTTGACACTCACTCACACCACTGGTACTCATGGTGACACTCACTCTCACCACTAGTACTCATGTTGGCACTTTCAATCACCACTAGTACTCATGGTGACACTCACTCTCACCACTAGTATGGTGACACTCACTCTCACCACTAGTATTCATGGTGACACTCACTCTCACCACTAGAACTCCTGTTGGCCTCCCACTCTCACCACTAGTACTCATGTTGACACTCACTCTCACCACTAGTATTCATGTTGACACTTTCACTCACCACTAGTACTCATGGTGACACTCACTCTCACCACTAGTACTCCTGTTGACACCCCACCACCAGCAGCACCATGTGACCTCCAACTCCACCCCACCAGCACCTCATGCACACGACCTCACCTCACCACCAGCACCATGGTGACACCACCCCACCACCAGCAACACCACATGACACCACCCCACCAGCACCTGCTGACACCCACCTCACCACCAGCCACCACACCCACTTCACCACCAGCACTCATGATGACACTCACCACCACCAGTACCATGCTGACACTCACCCTCACCAACAGCACCATGCTGACACCTCACTCCCCACCACCAGCACCATGCTGACACCCCCCACCACCACCAAATCCCATTGACACCCCACTCCCCACCACCTGCATCTCATGCTGACACCTCACCCCACCACCAGCACCATGCTGACACCCACCCACCACCAGCACCATGCCGACACCCCCACCCCACCACCAGCACCATGCTGACACCCCACCCCACCACCAGCACCATGCCGACACCCCACCCCACCCACCAGCACCATGCTGACACCCACCCCACCACCAGCACCATGCCGACATCACCAACCACCAGCACCATGGTGACCACCTCACCTCACCACCAGCACCCATGCTGACACCCCACTCCCACCCACCAGCACCATGGCAACACTCACCTCACCACCAGCACCATGTCAACACCACCACCACTGCACCATGCTGACACTCACTCACCACTAGCATTCATGTTGACACTTCACTCACCACTAGCACCATGCTGACACTCACTCACAACCAGTACCCTGCTGACACCACCACCACTTGGCACCATGCTGACACCACTCTCACCACTGCACCATGCTGACACTCACCCCTCACCCCACTAGCACCATGGCAGACCTCACCCTCACCACCAGCACCATGCTGACACCACTCCCACCACCAGCACCATGCTGACACCCCACCCCCACCAGCACCATGCTGACACCTCCCAACCCACCACGCACCAGCATGACTCCACCACCACCAGCACTCTGCTGACACCTCACCTCACCACTAGCAACCTGCTGACTCACCTCACCACCACAGCACCTGCTGACACCTCACCTCACCACTAGCATCTGCTGACACCACTCACCACCAGTACCCTGTTGACACTCACACCCACTAGCACTATGCTGACACTCCTCACTCTCACCACTAGCACCATGCTGACACTCATCTCCACCACCAGTACTCATGCTGACACTCAATCTCACCACCAGCACCTCATGACACTCACTCACCACAAGCACCATGCTGACACCCCACTCTCACCACTAGCACTTACTGACACTTCACCTCACCACCAGAACCTCATGCAGACCCACCTCACCCCACTAGCACCATGTGACACCTCACCTCACCACCAGCATCTTGCTGACACTTCACCACCAGCACTCTGCTGACACCTCACTCTCACCACTAGCACCATGCTGACACCACCTCACCCACCAGCAATTCATGTTGACACCCACACCCACCAGCACCATGATGATACCCTCACCTCCTCACCACCAGTAATTCTGTTGACACTCTCACCACTCAGCACCCATGATGACACTCTCTCACCACTAGCACCTGCTGACACCTCACCTCACCACTAGTACTCATCTTGACACTCACTTCACCACTCAGCACTCCTGCTGACACCACTTCCCACCACCAGCACCATGCTGACACTCACCTCACCACCAGCACCTCATGCTGACACCTCACTCTCCTCACCACCAGCACTCATGCTGACACTCACCTCACCACCAGTACTCCTGCTGACACCTCCCCACCACAGCAAGCACCATGCTGACACTCACCTCACCACCAGCACCATGCTGACACCACCACCTCAGCACCTCATGCTGACACTCCCACCACCACCAGCAACCTGCTGACACTCACCTCACCACCAGCACCCTGCTGACACCTTCACCTCACCACCAGCACCCATGGTGACACCCCACTCACCACTAGCAATTCTGCTGACACTCCTCACCACCAGGCACCATGCTGACACTCACCCCAGCACCTACGACACTCACCTCACCACTACCACCCATGCTGACACTCACCTCACCACTAGCACCATGGACATCTCTACCACCACTAGCACCATGTACACTCCACTCCCACCACCAGCACCATGAGACACCTCACCTCACCCCAGCACTGGGTTGACACTCTCCCCACCACCAGCACCATGCTGACACCCAACCCCACCCCACCAGCACCCATGGCATCATCACCACCCCACCACCAGCACCACGCACACACCACCTCACCACCACACCATGCTGACACCACCAACCACCAAGCACCATGGCATCACCACCCCACCACCAGCACTCATGACGACACCACCCCACCCCACCAGCACCATGCTGACACCTCACCCCACCCACTAGCACCCCACTGACACCACCTCACCACCAGCACCATGCTGACACCACCTCACCACTAGCACCATGCCGACACCTCACCCCACCACCAGTATCCATGCTGACACCTCACCACCACCAGCACTCATGCTGACACCCCACTCCCCACCACCAGCAATCATGCTGACACCTCACCTCACCACTAGCACCATGCTGACACCCCACCTCACCACCAGCACCATGCTGACATTCCCCACCCCCACCAGCACCATGCAGCCCACCACCCCACCACCAGCACGCCGACGACCCACCTCCCACCATCCATGGCAACACCCACCCCACCACCAGCACCATGCCCAGACCACCCCCACCACCAGCACCATGCTGACTCACTCCCACCCACCAGCACCTTGCTGACACCCCCACCCCACCACTCGCACCATGCTGACACCACCTCACCAGCACTCATGCTGACACCACCTCCCACCACCAGCACCATGGTGACACCTCACCTCCCCACCACCAGCACCTGTTGCACTCAATCACCACTAGTACTCATGCTGACACTCCACTTCACCACACTAGCACTCATGTTGACACCTCACTCACCACTAGTACCCTGCTGACACTTCTCACCACTAGCAATTCTGCTGACACCCCTTCACCACTAGTACCATGTTGACACCACCTCACCACCAGCAATTCCCTTGACACCACCTCACCACTAGCACTCTGCTGACACTCACTCCCACCACCAGTCCTCCTGTTGACACACTCCCACCACCAGCACTCTGCTGACACCACCCCACCACCAGCACTTGCTGACACCCCCCACCACCAGCAATCTGCCGACACTCCCACCACCAGCACACCCTGCTGACACCCCTCACCCACCACAGCACCCCACTGACACTCACCTCACCACCAGCAATCCTGCTGATTGACCTCACCACGCACCTCAGTGCTGACACTCACCTCACCACTAGCATTCTGCTGACACTCTCACTCACCACCTAGCACCATGCTGACACTCACTCCCACCACCAGCACTTCATTGACACCTCACTCACCACTAGCACCCTGGCTCACACCACTTCACCACCAGCACTCTGCTTGACACCACCCCCACCCACCAGCACTCTACTGACACCTCACCTCACCACTGGAACCTTGCTGACACCTCACCTACCACCAGCACCATGCTGATCACCCCACCACTGGCACCATGCTGACACCACCCCACCAGCACCCTGCTGACACCATCACCACCAGCAACTCTGCTGACACCACCACCAGCACTCTGCTGACACCACCTCACCACTGCACCTGCTGATACCTCACCTCACCACCAGCAATCCCATGTTGACACCTCCCACCACCAGCACTATGCTGACACCACCTCACCACCTTGCTGACTCACCTCACCACTAGCATCCTGCTGACACCCTCTCACCACCAGCACCCATTGACACCACCTCACCACCAGTACCTATGCTGACACTCACCCTCACCACCACACCTGCTGACACCCCCCACCACCTGCACCTGCTGACACCTCACCTCACCACTAGTACTCCCAGCCACACCACCTCACCCACTAGTAATTCTGCTGACACTCACCTCACCACTCATGCCTGCTGACACTCACCTCACCACTAGTCTCCTGCTGACACTCTCCCCACCACTAGCAATCCTGCTGACACCTCACTCCCACCACTAGTAATCTGCTGACACCACCTCACCACCAGCACCATGTTTTGACACCACCTCACCACCAGAATCCTGCTGCACCTCACCACTCCAGCACTCATGAGACACTCACTCACCACTAGTACCCATGTTGATACTCACCTCACCACTAGCCCTATTGACACTCACTCTCCCACACACACTGCTGACACTCACTCACCACTAGCACTCATGTTGACACCACCCCACCACACTAGCATCCCTGCTGACACCACCTCACCACCAGCACCATGGCTGACACTCACCTCACCCACAAGCAATTCTGTTGACACCACTCCCCACCACACTAGGCACCCATGCTGACACCTCACCCCCACACCAGCACCATGGTGACACTCCCCACCTCCTCACCCCACCAGCACCTGCTGACACCTCACTCACCACTAGCACCATGCTGACACCCCACCCCACCACCAGCACCTGCTGACACCCCACCCCACCCACTGTGCACAACCTGCTGACACCACCCACCACCACACCCCACACCACGCCAGCAACCTGCTGACACCCCCCACCACCAGCACTGCTGACACCACCTCACCACCAGCACCCCTGCTGACACCTCACCCACCAGGCACCCTGCTGACACTCACCTCACCACACTAGCATCTATTGACACCTCACCTCACCACCAGCACTCTGCTGAATCCCCACCCACCAGCATTCTCTGATGCAACTCCTCACCACATAGCACTCCTGTTGACACTCTCCCCACCACTCAGCACTCTGCTGACACTCCCTCCACCACTAGCACCCTCATGTCAGACCCACCTCACCACCAGCACCTGCGACACCCACCCCACCACCAGCACCCTGCCGACACTCCTCCCACCACCAGCAACCTGCTGACACCCACCCCACCCCAGCACCCTGCTGACACCACCCCACCCCACCAGCACCCCACGACACCCCACCAGCACCACGCCGATCACGCCACCCCACCACCAGCAATCTGCTGACACCTCCCACCCCACCAGCACCA
This sequence comes from Homarus americanus, assembly GCF_018991925.1. NCBI lineage: Eukaryota > Metazoa > Arthropoda > Malacostraca > Decapoda > Nephropidae > Homarus > Homarus americanus. Next base: position 12,900 of record NW_024711979.1, on the reverse strand, counting down.
TGCTGACACTCCCCACCACCTCAGCACCTGCTGACACCACCCCTACCACCAGCACCCAGTTCACACCACCTCACCACTAGTACTCCCGCGACACTCACTCCCCACCACCTAGCACCCTGCACACACCCACCTCACCACCTAGTAATCCCACACTCTCTCTCACCACCAGCATCATGCTGATATCACTCTCACCACTAGCAATTCTGCTGACACTCTCACCACCTAGGCACCATGTTGACACCCTCACCACTAGCATTCTGCTGACACCACTCTCACCACCAGCACCTGCTGATACCACTTCACCACCAGCACCAATTGACACCACTCCCCACCACCTAGCAATCCTGCTGACACTCTCCCACCACTAGCACCATGCTGACACTCACCTCACCACTAGAACCCTGCTGACACTCACCTCACCACCAGTTCTGCTGACAAACCCTCCACCAGCACCTTGCTGACACCACCTCACCACAGCACTCATGCTGACACGCACCTCACCACCAGCACCATGGTGACACTCACCTCTCCTCACCACCAGGCACCTGTTTGCGACCTCACTCTACCACTGCAATTCTGCTGACACTCACCACCCCACCCTGCTGACACCCACTCCCACCACCAGCACCTGCTGACACCCACCTCACCACCAGCCCTCCCTGACACCCCTCCCACCACTAGCACCCTGCTGACACCACCACACCACTCAGCACCTGCTGACACCACCCCACCACCAGCACCATGCTGACACCCACCCACCACCAGAATCCTGCTGACACCCACCAGACCAGCACCATGGTGATACCCCACCACCAGCACCGATGCTGACACCACCCCACCACCAGCACCCCACGACACTCACCCCCACCACCAGCACCCTGCTGACACTCACCTCACCACCAGCACTCCTGCTGACACTCACCTCACCACCAGCACCACACACACTCCCCACCTCACCACCAGAACTCTGCTGACACTCACCTCACCACCAGTACCCCATGTGACACTCACTCACCACTAGCACCCTGCTGACACCTCACTCTCACCATAGCACTTGCTGACCCACCCCACCACCAGCACCATGCTGACACCCCACCTCTCCCCCACCACCAGCAATCCTGCTGACACCCACTCCCACCACCAGCACCATGCTGACACCCCACCCCCACCACCCCAAGCAATCTTACTGACACACCCCACCACCAGCACACCTGCTGACACCACCCCCACCCCACTGGCACCTACTGACACCACCTCACCACTAGGCACTCTGCTGACACTCTCACCCACCAGCACCCATGATACCTCACTCCACCACCAGCACTTCTGCTGACACCTCTCTCACCACCAGCAATTCTGCTGACACCACCTCACCACTAGCACTCCTTGGTTGACACCTCACCCACTAGGCACCCTGCTGACACTCTCCCACCACACTAGCAATTCTCTGATACCACTCTCACCACCAGCACCCTGCTGACACCTCCCACCCCACCAGCACCTGCTGATACTCCACCACTCCATTGACACCACTCCCACACCAGCACCTGCTGACACCACCAGCACCCTGCTGATCTGCACCTCAACACCAGCACTCTGCTGACACCCCTCCTCACCAGCAATCACTGACACCACCCCACCCCACCTCAGCACTCTGCACGATCACCTCACCTCACCAGTCTCACCTGCTGACACCACCCCACCACCAGTCCTGCTGACACCACCTCACCACCAGCACTCTGCTGACACCTCACCTCACCACCAGCACCTTGCTGACACCTCTCCTCACCACCAGTAATTCTGCTTGATATGCACTCACCACTAGCAATTCTATTGACTCCTCTCTCACCACTAGCACCTATGCTGACACTCCTCACCTCACCACCAGAACCCTGCTGACACTCACCCCACCACTAGCACCATGGTGACACTCACACCTTTCCTCACCCCACAGTTCCTGCTGACACCCCACCCCTCACCACCAGCACCCCACTGACACCACCCCCACCCCCACCAGCACCTGCTGACACTCCCCCACCACCAGCACCTCGTCGACACCCACTCCCCACCACCAGCACCTGCTGACACCACCCCCACCACCAGCATCCCTGCTGACACCCCACCCCACCACCAGCACCTGCTGACACTTCACCCACCACTGCACCATGCTGACTCCCCCACCACCAGCACTTGCTGACCCACCCCCACCACCAGCACTCATGCGACACCTCACCCTCACCACAAGTAATTCTGCTGACACTCACCTCACCACTAGTACTCTGCTGATATCTCACTCTCTCACCACTAGCATTCTTGCTGACACTCACCTCACCCACTATAATTCTGCTGACACCCACTTCACCACCAGCACCCCATTGTCACCACTCACCTCACTAGCACCCTGCTGATACCACCTCACCACTATTACCTCCCTTGACACCCCACCTCACCAACAGCACTCTGCTGACACTCCACCACCAGAACCATCTGCTGATACCTCACCCCACCACCAGCACCCCACTGACACCTCACCTCACCACCAGTCAACCTGCTGACACCTCTCACCACCGCACCATGCTGATAATGCCACCTCCCACCACCAACTTGCTGACACCTCCCCACCACTACCACTGCTGACACTCACCTCACCACTAGTACCCCACACCACTTCACCACTAGCACTTCTGTTGACACTCTCTCACCACTAGTACTCCTGCTGATATCACTCTCACCACTAGCACTTGTTGACACCTCTCTCACCACTAGCACTATGTTGACACCACTCTCACCACTAGCACTTATTGACACTCACCTCACCACCAGCACCCTGCTGATACCTCACCCCCACCACCAGCAATTCTGCTGACACTCTCTCCTCACCACCAGCACCATGCTGACATCTCACCCCACCACCTAGCACCCCATTGACACCCCACCACCACCAAGCACCTTGCTGACACCTCACCCCACCACCAGCACCTGCTGACACCACCCCACCACCAGCACCCCATTGACACCACCCCACCACTGGGCCACTCTGCTGACACTCACCTCACCACCAGCACCCTGCTGACACCTCTCACCACTAGCAATTCTTGCTGACACCACCCACCACTAGCACCTTGCTACTACCACCCACTAGCACTCTGCTGACACTCTCCCCACCACCAGCATCCCATGACACCACCTCACCCACCAGCACCTGCTCTCCCCCACCACCAGCACCCTGCAACCACCCCACCACCAGCACCTGTCTGACACTCTCACCACTAGCACCATGCTGACACCCACCCCCACCACCAGCACCCCATTCTGACTCACCCCCACCCACTAGCACCTGCTGACACCATCACCACCAGTAGCACCTGCTGACACTCCCACCATCAGCAACCTGCTGATCACCACCACCAGCATCCCCACGACTAACCCCACCCCAACACAGCACCCTGCTGATCACCCCCACCCCACCAGCCACCCCTGCCACGATACCACCTCACCACCAGCATCTCTGTTATCTCCCCACCACCTGCACCATGCTTGACACTCACCTCACCACTAGCACTCCTGCTGACACTCTCACCCTCACCACTAGTACCATGCTGATACTCACTCACCTCCACCACTAGCAATTCTGTTGACACCTCACTCACCACTAGCACTCTTATTGACACCCACCTCACCACCAGCACTTCTGCTGACACCCCTCTCTCACCACTAGCACCCTGCTGACACCACTCTCACCACTAGCACTTCCATGACACCCCACCCCACCAGCATCCCCATTGACACCACCTCACCACCAGCACTCTGCTGACACCCCACCCCACCACCAGCACCATGCAGACACCCAACTCCCACCACCAGCACCTGCCGACACCCCACCCCACCACTGCACCATGCTGATACCTCACCTCCCAACCAGCACTTGCTGACACCTCACCACCAGCAATCTTGCTGACACCTCACCTCACCACCAGTACCCTATTGACACCTACCTCACCACTAGTAACTTGCTGACACTCACTCTCACCACCACATCTTATTGACACTCACTCACCACTAGCAATCTGCTGACACTCTCTCACCACTAGAACTCCAGCGACACTCACTCTCACCACTCAGTACCCCATTGACACTCACTCACCACTAGCAATCCTGCTGACACTCTCTCACCACCAGCAATTCATGCTGATACCACCTCACCACTAGTACCTTCTGCTGACACCTCCCACCCCACCCAGCACCATGCTGACACTCCACCCCCACCACTAGCATCCACCGACACCACCTCACCACCAGCACCAGTCCATGTACTCACCTCACCACCAGCACCTGCTGACACTCTCACCACCTGCACCCTGCTGGATGCCTCACCTCACCACCAGCAATTCTTGCTGACACTCACTCCCACCACCACACCATGCTGACACCACCTCACCACCAGACTCCTGCTGACACCCACTCACCCACTAGCAATCCCATGGATCTCACCACTAGCATCCCATGACACCACCCTCACCACTAGCACCCTGCTGACACCACCTCACCACTAGTACTGCTGACACCTCACCACCAGCACCCTGCTGACACCACTCTCACCCACCAGCACCTGCTGACACTCCACCACCAGCACCTCCTGACACCACTCCCACCAGCACCTGCTGACACTCACCTCAAATCAGCACCATGCCGACCACCCTCACCAATCAGCAGTCCCACGATCACCCCACCCCCACCCCAGCAACTGCTGATGACACCACTTTCAACACCAGCACCATGGTGACAATCCACCCCACCACCAGCACTCCTGCTGAACTCCCACCTCACCACTAGCACCCTGCTGACACTCACCTCACCACCAGCACCTTGCTGACACCTCACCCCACCAGTACTCCTGTTGACACTCTCACTTCACCACTAGCATCCTGCTGACACTCTCACCACCACCAGTACCTTGCTGACACTCACTCTCACCACTAGCAATCTTGCTGAAACCTCCTCACCACCTTCCAGTACCCTGTGATACTCACTCACCACTAGCACTCCTATTGACACTCACTCACCACTAGTAATCCTGTTGACACTCTTCTCACCACTAGTAATTATGTTGACATCACTCTCACCACCAGCAATTCTGCTGACACTCTCACCACTAGCACCATGCTGACACTCACTCCCACCACTAGTACTCTGCTGACACCTCACCTCACCACTAGCACCAGTTGACACTCCCTCACCACTAGCACCCCATGTGATACCTCACCTCACCACCTCACCTATTGACACCTCACTCACCTCACCAGTAATCCTGCTGACACCTCACCTCACTCAGCACTCATGCTGACACACTCCCACCACCAGCAATCTCTGCTCGATCACTCCTCACCACCAGCACCCTGCTGGATACTCACCTCACCACTGCACCTGTTGACACCACTCACCACTAGCAATCCTGCTTGACACTCTCACCACTAGTACTCATGTTGATACCTCACCTCACCACTAGTAACTTGCTGACACTCACTCACCACTAGGCACTCCTGTTGACACACTCTCTCCACACTAGCACCCCATAGACACCACCTCACCACTAGGCACCATGCTGACACACCTCACTCAACTAGCACTGCTATGATATCACCTCCCACCACCAGCACCTGTTGACACTCCACCTCACCACCAGCAATCCTGCTGACACCCACTCTCACCACTAGCACCTGCTGACACCACCCCACCACCAGCACCCCACTGACACCACCTCACCACTGGCTCCTGCTGACACCACCCTCACCACCTGCACTTGCTGACACCTCACCTCACCACAATTCAGCACCATGCTGACACCTCACCCCACCACCAGCAGTCCTGATACTCTGACTGACCACCAAATCTATACTCACCAGCTGATGCTGACACCACCTCACTAGTACCCTTGGCTGACCACTCCTCACCACTAGGCACCCTGTTGACACCACCCCAACCACCTCAGTACTCCCATGACACACCACACCATGGTGACACCACCTCACCACTAGCAATTCTGCTTGACACCACCCCACCCCACTATGCACACCACCCTCACACCACTAGCACCTGCTGACACCCCACCCACTTAGCACCCCATGACCCCACCCTCACCACCTGCACCCATGACACTCACCTCCACCACCAGCAACTTGCTGACACCCTACTCACCACCAGTTCTCATGCTGACACTTTCACCCTCACCACCTGGCAATCTCTGTTGACACACCTCATGCACCCCCACCCACCATATTCTCATTTTCACCTCACTCCTCACCACTAGCACCTGTTGACATTCTCTCACCACTTAGTCACTTGTTGACACTACCTCACCACTAGCACTCTGTTGACACTCTCTCTCACCACTAGTACTCCTGTTGACACCACCTCACCACCACTAGCACTGCATTGACACCACCTCACCTCACACTAGCAATTCTGCTGACACTCTCTCACCACTAGTACCCTGTCTGACACCACTCTACCTCACATAGCACTTGCTGACACTCTTCCCACCACCAGGCACCTTGCTGATACCACCTCACCACTAGCACTCCATTGACACCACCTCACCACCAGCACTCTGCTGACACTCCCCCTCACCACTAGCACTCTGCTGATTTGCACCTCAAACCAGCACCCTGTTCGACTACCTCTCACCACCAGCAATCCTTATTGACATCCATTCCTCACCACCAGTAATTCTTGCTGATACCACCACTCACCACTGTCCCAAGTACCTCACCACCAGTACACCTGCTGATACTCACCTCACCACTGCACCCCATTGACACTCACTCTCACCACTAGTACTCATTGCTGACACTCTCACCACCAGCATCTTGTTGATATGCACTCCTCACCACCAGTAATTCCCCATTGACTCCCCACCACCAGCACCATGCTGACACTCACCTCACCCCACTAGAACCCTGCTGACACCTCACCTCACCAATGCACCATGCACATCACCTCTCCACCAGCACCTGCTGACACCTCACACCCACCACTAGCACCCTATTGACACCTCACTCCTCACCACCACACCTGCTGACACTCTCTCCCCACCACACACACCCACTTTCACACCTGCTGACACTCACCTCACCACTAGTATTCCTGCTGACACTCACTTTACCAATTCTATAACTCTGCTGACACCACTTCCACCACTAGCACCTGGCGACACTCCACCTCACCACTAGCATCTGCTGACACCCCACTCAGGCACTCATGGTGACACTCCACTCCTCACCACAAGTGCTCCACACTCACCTCACCACTGCACTCATGCAGGATACTCACTTCACCACTCCTGCTGGACACCTCACCCTCACCACCAGCACCTGCTGACACCCACCTCACCACTAGCACCCCATTGCTCACCACTCACCACCAGCAATTCTGCTGACACCACCCCACCACCTTCACACCCATGACACCACTCCTCACCACCAGTCTCCTGCTGACACCTCTCACCACCAGCACCCAGCTGATACTCACTCACCACCAGCTCTCTATTGACACTCACTCACCACTAGTGTCCCGCTGACACTTCTCTCACCACTGTATGCTGACACTCACCACACCACTAGCACCTGTTGACACCTCTCACCACCAGCACCCTGCTGACACCACCCCCACCACTGCACCCACACACCCCACCTCACACCAGCACCCTGCTGACACCCACCCACCACCAGCACCATGCTGACACCACCCCACCACCAGCACCTGCTCCACACACCCCCACCAGCACCTCTGCTGACACCCACCCCACCACACCATGCTGACACTCCCACCCCCACCACCAGCACCATGCTGACACTCCCCACCTCCCCCACCACCAGCACCTCTGCTGACACTCACCTCACCACCAGCACACCTGCTGACACTCACCACCACCACACAGTACCCTGCTGATACTCACCTCACCACTAGCACTCTGCTGACACCTCACTCAACCACTAGCAATCCTGCTGACACTCTCTCTCACCACTAGAACTCTGTTGATATCACTTCACCACTAGCAATTCTGCTGACACCACCACCACTAGCACCATGCTGACACTCCACCTCACCACTAGCAGCACTGCTGACACCACTCACCACTAGCACCATGACACCACTCCCCACCACTAGCACCATGCTGACACTCCACCTCACCACCAGCACCATGCTGACACCACCCTCACCACCTAGCACTTGCTGACACTCACCTCACCACAGCACTTGCTGACACTAACTCCTCACCACCTGTACCATGGTGACACTCACCTCACCACACTTGTTGATAATCACCTCACCACTAGCACCCCTCATGGTGACACCCACCTCACCACTAGCACCATGCAGATACCCACTCTCCCCACAACCAGTATCCCTGTGACACTCACTCCCACCACCAGGCACCATGCTGACACCCCACCCTCACCCCACCAGCACCCTACTGACACCCCACCCCCACCACCAAGCACCTGCTGACACCCCACCCTCACCACCAGCACTCCCACTGACACCCCACCCCACCACCAGCACCACCCTGACACCACCCCACCCCACCAGCACCCCACTGACACCCCACCACCACTAGCACTTGCTGACACCTCACCTCACCACTTGCACCTCATGCGACCACCCACTCACCACAAGCACCTGCTGACACTCTCACCACCAGTAATCTGCTGACACTCACCTCACCACCAGCACCATGTTGACACTCACCTCACCACCAGCACTCCCATTGACACCTCACCTCACCACCAGCAATTCTGCTGACACTTCACCTCACCACCAGCACCCTGACACCACCACCACTAGCACCCTGCTGACACTCCTCCCACCCCACCCTAGCACTTGCTGACACCTCACCTCACCACTAGCACTCTGCTGACACCTCCTCACCACAAGCACCTGCTGACACCACCCCCCACCACCAGCACCCCACGACTGACCCCACCCCACCCCACCAGCACCCTGCTGATCCCCCACCACCAGCACCTGCTGACACCAACCCCACCAGCACCTGTTGACCACCTCCCACCACCAGCACCATGCTGACACCACCCTCACCACCAGTGTCTCTGCTGACACCACCTCACCACCAGCACCCTGCTGACACCACCTCACACCAGACTCCCATTGACACTCACCTCACCACTAGCACTCTGCTGACACTCCACTCCCCACCACTCTGCACCATGGCACACTCCACCCTCACCCCACAAGCACCCTGCTGACACCTCCTCACAACCAGCACCTGCTGACACCACCTCACCACCAGCACCATGCTGACACTCCACCCCACCACCAGCACCTACTGACACCCACCCCACCAGCAACCTGCTGACCACCACCACCTGCACCCACCCCACCCCACGCCACCCTGCTGACACCTCCCACCTCACCAGCAACTTGCTGACACCACTCTCCCACCAGCACCCCTGCTGACACCACCTCACCACCACACCCCACGACACCTCATACTACTAAGCACTATGCTGACACCTCTCTCTCACCACCAGCACTCCTGCTGACACCATTCCTCACCACTAGCACCTGCTGACACCCACTCTCCACCCACCAGCAATCCTGCTGACACCACCACCCCACCTCACCACCCCTGCTGACACCCCTCCCACCACCAGCACCCCACTGACACCACCCCACCACCAGCACCTGCTGACACCACCCCCACCTCACCAGCACCCCTGCTGACACCCCACCCCACCACCAGCACCACGCTGACACCTCTCACCTCACCACCACCCAGACATCCACCCCCCCCACCAGCACCTGCCAGACACTCCACCCCACCACTAGTACTCATGCTGACACTCACTCCCACCACTAGTACTCATGCTGACACTCCACTTCACCACTAGTACTCCTGCTGACACTCACCTCACCACTAGCACTATGCTGACACTCACTCCTCACCACTAGCACCCTGCTGACACCTCACTCACCACTAGCACCTGCTGACACCCACTCCACCCACTAGCACCATGCTGACACACCTCACCACCAGTACCCTCATGCTGACACCACCTCACCACCAGAATTCTTGCTGACACTCACCTCACCACTAGCACTCATGTGATACTACACTCACTCACCACCAGCAATTCTTGCTGACACTCACCTCACCCACTAGAATTCTGTTGACACCTCACTTCACCACTAGTACCCCATTGTCACCACTCACCACTAGCACCCTGCTGACACCACTCACCACTAGCACCTCCATTGACACCCCACCTCACCAACAGCACTCTGCTGACACTCCACCACCAGAACAATCTGCTGATACCTCACCCCACCACTATCACCCCACTGACACCTCATCACCACCAGCAACCTGCTGACACCTCTCACCACCGCACCATGCTGATACGCCACCTCCCACCACCAACCTGCTGACACCTCCCCACCCACTACCACTGCTGATACTCACCTCACCACTAGTACCCCACACCACTTCACCACTAGCACTTCTGTTGACACTCTCTCACCACCAGTACTCCTGCTGATCACTCTCAAAACTAGTACTTGTTCACACCTCTCTCACCACTAGTACTATGTTGACACCACTCTCACCACTAGCACTTATTGACACTCACCTCACCACCAGCACACCCCTGCTGATACCTCACTCCCCACCACTAGCAATTCTGCTGACACTCTCTCCTCACCACTAGTACCCTGCTGACACTCACTCCACCACTAGCACCCCATTGACACTCACCACCACCAGCACCTTGCTGACACCTCTCCCCACCACTAGCACCTGCTGACACCACCCCACCACCAGCACTCCATTGACACCACCCCACCACTAGCCACTCTGCTGACACTCACCTCACCACTAGTACCCTGCTGACACCTCTCACCACTAGCACTTCTTGTTGACACCACCCACCACTAGTACCTTGCTATTACCACCCACTAGCAATCTGCTGACACTCTCCCCACCACTAGCAATCCCTGACATGCACCTCACCACTCAGGCACCTGCTCTCTCTCACCACCAGCACCCCGCTGATCTCACCCCAACCAGCACCTGCTCACACTCTCACCACCAGCACCATGCTGACACTCACCCCCACCACCAGCACCCCATCGACACCCCCACCCACCAGCACCTGCTGACACCACTCACCACTAGCACCTGCTGACACTCCCACCACTCAGCAACCTGCTGATCACCACCACCAGCAATCCCCATGACACCCCACCTCAACAACAGCACCCTGCTGACACCCCCACCCCACCAGCACCCCTGCCACGATATCCACCTCACCACCAGCACCTCTATTACTCTCCCCACCACTAGTCACCATGTTGATACTCACCTCACCACTAGAACTCCTGCTGACACCCACCCTCACCACTAGTACCATGCTGATACTCACTCTCCCACCACTAGCACTCTGCTGAAACCTCACTCACCACTAGCACTCCCCATTGACACCCACCTCACCACCAGTACTCTGATGACACTCCTCTCTCACCACTAGCACCCTGCTGACACCACTCTCACCACCAGCACTCCATGACACCCCACCCCACCAGTATTCCTATTGACACCACCTCACCACCAGCACTCTGCTGACACCCCACCCCACCACCAGCACCATGCTGACACCCACCTCACCACCAGCACCTGCTGACACTCACCTCACCACTAGCACCATGGTGATACCTCACCTCCTCAACTAGCACTTGCTGACACCTCACCACCAGCACTCTTGCTGACACCTCACCTCACCACTAGTACTCCTATTGTCACCACTTCACCACTAGTACTCTTGTTGATACTCACTCTCACCACTACATCCTATTGACACTCACTCACCACTAGTACTTCTGTTGACACTCTCTCACCACTAGAACTCCAGTTGATACTCACTCTCACCACTAGTACCCCATTGACACTCACTCACCACTAGTAATCCTGTTGACACTCTCTCACCACTAGCACTCATGCTGATACCACCTCACCACTAGTACTTCTGCTGACACCTCTCACCCCACTAGTACCATGTTGATACTCACTCCCACCACTAGCATCCACTGACACCACCTCACAACCAGTACCAGTCCATTACTCACCTCACCACCAGCACCTGCTGACACTCTCACCACTTGTACTCCTGGATACCTCACCTCACCACTAGTACTTCTTGCTGACACTCTCTCCCACCACTAGCACCATGCTGACACCACCTCACCACCAGACTCCTGCTGACACCCACTCACCACTACAACCCTGGGATCTCTCCACTAGTATTCCCTATGACACCACCCTCACCACTAGTACCCTGTTGACACCACCTCACCACTAGTACTGCTGATACCTCACCACTAGCACCCTGTTGATACCACTCTCACCACTAGTACCTGCTGACACTCCACCACCAGTACCTCTTGATACCAATGCCCACCAGCACCTGCTGACACTCACCTCAAATTAGCACCATGTTGACACCCTCACTACTAGTAGTCCTGTTGACACCACTCTCACTGCTAGCACTGGATGACACCACTTCAGCACCAGCACCATGGTGACATCCACTCCACCACTGTACTCCTGTTCACTCACCTCACTACTAGCACCCTGTTGACACTCACCTCACCACTAGCACCCTGCTGACACTCACTTTTACTAGTACTCCTGTTGACACTCCACTCACTCACTAGTATTCCTGCTGACACTCACTTTTACTACTAGTACCTTGTTGACACTCACTCTCACCACTAGTACTCATGGTGACACTTACTCTCACTACTAGTACTCATGTTGACACTCACTCTCACCACTAGTACTCCTGTTGACTCTCACTCTCCCGCCTAATTCTCCTGTTGACACTCACT
>NW_024711978.1:0-11220 GCF_018991925.1 Homarus americanus | reverse complement strand
TATATATATATATATATATATATATATATATATATATAATGGGGGGCGGGGGTTCTTTTTATAGAACATATATATATATATATGTGTGTGTGTGTGTGTGTGTGTGTGTGTGTGTGTGTGTGTGTATATTTGAGTGGTCCCAGATAATTATAATATATTCTATTATGAATCACGAGAATATGGATGTTGGTATCCCCTTCCCCCCCCCTCCCACACACACACACACGGTGCTATGAGCATATAGTTGTACGGATTAAACGACTGAATGATACACACACAACTTGGCCATTTACCATAACCTCATTGGCGGTGCAGAAAATTAAAGCGACTGAAAGTGTCTGATGGTGCGTTGAAACAAGCTTTATTGACCGTTGTGTTGCGCTGTGTTGTGCCGCGTTGTGTTGTGTCATGTGTTGAATATTGCTGGACATTTCACTTTATTTCAGTGTTTGTTGCAATGAAAGCGAACCTTTATGAAACATAGTATTGACAGTGACATATTGAGTGTCAAATTCATGGGGTTTTCTGGTATACAACGATATGCCGAACTGTGAAAATATATATGAAAGTCAAAGTTTGATTTATATGATGCGAGGCTGCGTAACCAATATATGACATAAAAATAGTATTATCAGTGTGCAAAATGGATACAGGATTACAAAATATACCAACTGTAATAATAGTGTAAAATATCACCTAAATAATCGATCTATTAAAAAGAACTTAATCTTCCTTGTTGCTGGTCAGTTAATAAATAAACAGACAATCAGAACCATTTTTAAACCCGCAGAACAAAATAACAAAAACACTGATATAAGGATGATGAACACAAAGTAACCTTAGAACAAGTAGATCAGGTTCTCACTACTCTCTTAACGCTTTCTACAAAATATGAACAGATGACGTTACTAATTATTAGAGATGACATTTGTATCTCCGTATGATTGATGGCAACATTGGGGTCCTTGGAAAGTAAGTTGATTCTTTTAGTCATAAGAAAAATTCCCAGACATAAAACAATAAAGCCGGTGAATGACAACCAATAGAGGCTTTTATTTTTTTAATTTTTGCTGTGGTATATTTTTTTTAATTTGGAAAAAAAAAGGAATTTCATTGTTATCAGATTATTTTGTGAGGTTTAGTTTTTATATACTTACATACTACGTGATGTGGGGGACCAGGACGGGATGTGGAGGACCAGGACGGGATGTGGAGGACCAGGATGTGATGTGAAGGACAAGGACGTGATGTGGAGGACCATGGCATGATGTGGAGGACCAGGACGTGATGTGGAGGACCAGGACGTGATGTGGAGGACCAGGACGTGATGTGGAGGACCAAGATGTGATGTGGAGGACCAGGATGTGATGTGGAGGACCAGGCCGTGATGTGAAGGACAAGGACGTGATGTGGAGGACCAGGACTTGATGTGGAGGACCAAGATGTGATGTGGAGGACCAGGCCGTGATGTGGAGGACCAAGATGTGATGTGAAGGACAAGGACGTGATGTGGAGGACCAAGATGTGATGTGGAGGACCAGGACGTGATGTGGAGGACCAGGTCGTGATGTGGAGGACTCAGGACGTGATGTGGAGGACCAGGATATGATGTGGAGGACCAAGCCGTGATGTGGAGGACCATGGCGTGATGTGGAGGACCAGGATATAATGTGGAGGACCAGGCCGTGATGTGGAGGACCAAGATGTGATGTGGAGGACCAGGGTGTGATGTGAAGGACAAGGACGTGATGTGGAGGACCAGGATGGGATGTGAAGGACCAGGATGGGATGTGGAGGACCAGGATGGGATGTGGAGGACCAGGATATAATGTGGAGGACCAGGATGGGATGTGAAGGACCAGGATGGGATGTGAAGGACCAGGATGGGATGTGGAGGACCAGGATATAATGTGGAGGACCAGGATGGGATGTGGAGGACCAGGATATAATGTGGAGGACCAGGGTGGCTGGAGGCCACTTTATAAAATAATTAAAAAAAGTAGTAGTAGTAGTAAATAATAATGATAATAATAATAATAATAATATTAATAATAATTAACGGTTTATTGAAAGAGCATGGCAGCCGAAAGGCTGAAAATATACAGTCACATAATTGGGGAATGGGTCTCTTGATTTACAAATAATATACAAGTAACATAAGTGATACAAATATGATGTATAATAACTAGGTGGGGAGAAGCTCAAACTACAGGACATTTCAACATAGTGACAGTGCAAAAAGTAAGATTAACTGGGAGTGAATACACTGGTTGATTACAAGTTATTGATAATTTTTACAATGTTTGGGACTGGGCTGTTCTTAGAGCGTCCAGTTCGTGCTCGTATGGGCTGGATGCGGTTGTGGTGTCGAACAGAAATTCTCGGACGAGGGATGTCGGGTGGTAGTGGGAGCCGGTGTTGAGAATGGTGCAGAAGCTTCTCACCAAATTTGCAGATGAGGTCGTGGTGGTGGTCACTTAAAGCTGAGAAGGTCGGTGTGTTGAGCGCTTCTTGATAAGTGGAGTAGGAACAGGAGAGAATAATCTTGCATGCCCTCTTTTGCACTTTTTCTAGGTGTTTACTTTGTGTGGCATTTAGGGAAGAAGACCAGGGAGGGGAGGCATAGGTGAGCTTGAGAAGTATGAATGTTGAGTAAACACTGAGGAGCTCGGGCGCAGGAACTCCGAGGGACTTGAGTCGGAGGAAGAGGTGGAGACGGAAACTGGAGGATTTGACAACTTCACTGACGTGTGGTTTCCAATTTAGTTTGTTGTTTATGGTGACGCCGAGAAGCTTAGTGGAATCTACAACCTGGAGTGTGTTGGGACCTAAAGTAATGGAAGGAGGTGGGACAAGGTCGGATGAGAGGTTGATGTGCATAACCATGGTCTTTGTATGGTTGATGGTGACATGGTTGTTGGTGGCCCAGTTTTGGAGACTGAAGGGCTTGCGTAAACTACTCAGGCACATAGTTTGTTGAAGTTGAATGTGAGTCGAGCATTCATGAGGATATTGATGCCTAGAATTACCCCATAATTGTTATCATTAGCGACGTAAAAAGGTGCCCAGTTAGTGTTTCCCAGGAAGGTGATGGGGACAGGGGACACATATCCGAGCACCTTATCCTGCCCGGTTACCGTGTTGCACTCGCGGACACAATCTGATGGTCGGTAGTGGAGGTGCAGCTGTTGCACGTATTCGGGTGTTATGTAGCAGTAGGTACAGCCTGTGTCCAGCAGGCATGAAACAGTCTGGTTTCTAATTTCACATGTGATAACTAAAGGGGTTACGGACTTGAGAAGGTGTTTGGAGGGTGCCAGTAGGGTAAGCGTGGGGTTTTGGTAGACAGGTCCAAGACGGACTGACTTAACACATCCATGCCCAACAAAAAAGGCGAGCCTTTCCTCGCCACAATAAGAGTAGGCCGGAGTTTACATCCACCGAGCCGTACCTTGACTTCCAGCCGACCATAAACTCCACTCTTCGTTAACCCACTACCGGTATCGACCGAAAACTTTTCACGGTCCACTATATAGTCCTGAAGTCCGGCAGAGATGACAAAATCTAATGGTATAACGGATACATTGGAACCACTGTCGAGGCAGAAGGTGACTTTCAGGCGTCGCTTTATTTGGTTCTGTTCATCTACGTCGTAAAGGTATCCCGAAACCAACAACTCCCGAAGGCACCGGCTGTAGGTGACAGACACTGGATATGAGGTCTTTTCCATTTTGGTTAAATATAGTAAATTGTGTTCAAGAGCACTGTGACGTTAAGTTGGAAATCGGGGCTAAATGTAAAAAAACACCTCCATTTACTTAGGTTGGAACTTTCAATAGTGTTGTAAGAGACAAGAAGGTGTAGATGGTAACGGGGTGGTGGTGCCATGCTACTGCTCGGCCTTCCTCGGCGCCTACTGCACCGTAAGAACTCTCTAGTTAGACACTTAGGAGTTGTACGGTGTGCTGGAGACCCAGAAGGTGAAGGACGAGCTGCAGCACACCTCACCGCAGGAACTGTAGTCAGTAATTCAATTGGTCGAGGAGGAGACCGTGACCAAACTCTCCAGCCCACCGGACCTCTCACTCACCGAACCTAACCTAACCAGCCCACCGTATCTCTCTCACGCAACTTAACCTAACTAACCCACCGTATCTCTCTCACCTAACTTAACCTAACTAACCCACTGTATCTCTCTCACCTAACCTAACCTAACCAGCCCACCGGACCTCTCTCTCACTCGCTTCAACTTTTCATCAGTGACAACATTTGCAGTGACAAAATGTTGTTGTGATAATGAAATATAGGAATAGTGACAAAGCTGTGTAATAAGTGACAGTAGTGTGAACATCACCCTACATATTTTAAGAATCAACCATACCTTACCTTACCTTACCTTACGTTGCCTTACCTTACCTTACCTTACCTTACCTTACCCTACCTTGCCTTACCTTACCTTACCTTACCTTGCCTTACCTTACCTTACCTTACCTTACCTTACCTTACCTTACCTTACGTTGCCTTACCTTACCTTACCTTACCTTACCTTATTGCCACCACCTTACCCCATGCTGTCTTACCTCATCTTACCCATCTTACCTACTCCCCACCTTACCCACTCCACCTTACCTTACCTTACGTTGCCTTATCTTACCTTGCCTTACCTTACGTTACCTTACCTTACCTTACCTTACCTTACCTTATCTTACCTTACTCATCTACTCATCTACCTTACGTTGCCTCAATTCACCTTACCTTAATTCCACTCCACCTTACCCTTATCTTTTACCCTCACCTTACTCACTCATCTATGCTGCCTTACCTCATCTTTACCTTACCTTACGTTGCCTTATCTTACCTTGCCTTACCTTACGTTACCTTACCTTACCTTACCTTACCTTACCTTATCTTACCTTACGTTGCCTTACCTTACATTACGTTGCCTTACCTTACCTTACCTTACCTTACGTTGGTCACCTTGCACTCCACCTTACCCACCCCCAATCTTTTACCCTTAACTTACTCCACCTTTACGCTGTCTTTACCTTACCTTACCTTACCTTACTCCTACCCCACCTTACGTTGCCTTACCTTACGTTGCCTTACTCCTTTATTTTTTGCACCTTTTACCTTTTTTACCTTTTACCTTTTACCTTAATACCTTTACGTTGCCTTACTCCACCTTACCCACCTTACCTACCCCACTCCACCTTACTCCACCTTTCACCTTACTCCACTCACTCCATGCTGCCTTACACCCACCACCCACTCACCTTACCTTACTCCACCCACGTTGCCTTACCTTACCTTACGTTGCCTTACCTTACCTTGCCTTACCTTACGTTACCTTACCTTACCTTACCTTACCTTACCTTACCTTACCTTACGTTGCCTTACCTTACCTTGCCTTACCTTACGTTACCTTACCTTACCTTACCTTACCTTACCTTACCTTACCTTATCTTACCTTACGTTGCCTTACCTTTCCTTACGTTGCCTTACCTTACCTTACCTTACCTTACCTTACCTTACCTTACCTTACCTTACCTTACCTTACTTTACCTTACCTTACCTCTGTTATAGCTTCCGTTTACCTGTAATCACTGATCAAGAGTTGTATTAGAGGTCAACTCGTAGTAACATTCATAACTGTTTATAAGTTAAGTTTTCATAGTCTTTTGTCCATTTATTAAGAAAATAAACTATTATATATATAAAACAAAGAAGTCTGTCTGTCTGTGTGTCCGCACGAGAATCTCGGAAACTACTTAAACGGTCTGGACCAAACTTGGCATGGATAGCAAGTGTCATGTGGGGATCTCAAAAAGCTCCAACCAACCCGATCCGACCCAACCCTGTTTTCGCGTTGGTATACTCGCACAGTGGAGTATGCCGTGGTGAGCTGAACTCCAAGGGCTGCTGCAACTACGAGGAAATCTTGTTCGGCTCTGTAGGCCTCGATAATGCGCTAGCGATCTGTAGCACTTGTTATTCGGTGCCTCCGTGGCATGCTGGAGGGGCTCGGCGACGAAATGTATACGGGAGAAGCTGCACACTCGTAATGAAAATACTGAGTGTGTAGCACACCATCTCGACTCGGTGATTCGTTACTTGCTTCAAAAGTTCGAATTAGATCAACTAGTCTTTCGATCTACGAAAAACACTAAAACATAAACTTTTTGCATAGTTATGATGTTTTAAAGATTGTTACTTAGTTTTGTAAAATGTTGAAAGTATTAGTGAATTGTCAATGAAGAATGAGACGATTGTTGAAAGCAAGTAAACATTGTCACGTGTTGAACGACTGTTGAAAAGTTTTGGATGATTGTTGAACGGAAAGTAAAGATTGTTATTAATCAAGTGTAAGAATGTTGATTCCATTCGAAGATGTTGAAACCAAAAGTAACATTGTTCAATTGCAATTGAAAAAAGGTGTATTATTATTATTATTATTATTTTTATTATTATTATTAACAATACAACATGTGGCTGCAACAACAGTAGAAATTAGAAATAAGATAAAAAGTCCCTGGCTCACTGATACGTTATGACAAAGTTGTTGGCAAATATATGGTATGGAAATTGTGTTGATACTCTCTCTCTCTCTCTCTCTCTCTCTCTCTCTCTCTCTCAGTGTGTGTGTCTCTCTCTCGCTCTCTCTCTCACACACACACCAACCACAAACAAACAACACATCACAAACAAACAAGCAAGCAACAACACAACACAAACAATAATGACACCACAAAAAACATCATTCTAAAAACAAACAATAAAACAAACAAAAACAATAAAACAAACAAACATACCAACAAACAATAAAACAAACAAACAATCAAACAAACAATAAAACGGTCAAACGAAGAATAAAACAAAACAAACAAACAATAAAACATACAAACAAACAATAAAACAAACATACATAAAAACAATCAAACAAACATAAACCAATGAAAAAAACAGACCCTCTTCAACAAACCACCACCACCAAGGCCTTCACTAACCTACCACCTCCACCACCACCTCCTACAACACTATTTATAATCCCAAAACTTCCCAAAGGTCACTCCTGCCTCGGTGACCTTTGGGGGTTAACACTGCCCACTGGTCTAGATCTGGCGAGAAAACTGCCCCCACCCAAAGGTCAATTGATGGGTGTCACAAAGCGCCTGCTGGGTGATTTAGGTGAGTCTTCCCCCGCCCTCCCCCATCCCCCCTCTCCAACCCAGGGTCATAGTGTGTAAGGTTAAGGCGTTTGAATTTTAATTTAGTTGATGATGACATAAAGCAGAGGGAGAGGAGGAGGGAGGAGGAGGAGGAGGAGGAGGGAGGAGGAGGAGGAGGGAGGAGGGAGGAGGAGGGAGGGAGGGAGGAGGAGGAGGAGGAGGAGGGAGGGGAGGAGGAGGAGGAGGGAGGAGGAGGGAGGAGGAGGAGGGAGAAGGAGAAGGAGAAGGAGAAGGAGAAGGAGAAGGAGAAGGAGAAGGAGAAGGAGAAGGAGAAGGAGAAGGAGAAGGAGAAGGAGAAGGAGAAGGAGAAGGAGAAGGAGAAGGAGAAGGAGAAGGAGAAGGAGAAGGAGAAGGAGAAGGAGAAGGAGAAGGAGAAGGAGAAGGAGAAGGAGAAGGAGAAGGAGAAGGAGAAGGAGAAGGAGAAGGAGAAGGAGAAGGAGAAGGAGAAGGAGAAGGAGAAGAAGAAGAAGAAGAAGAAGAAGAAGAAGAAGAAGAAGAAGAAGAAGAAGAAGAAGAAGAAGAAGAAGAAGAAGAAGAAGAAGAAGAAGAAGAAGAAGAAGAAGAAGAAGAAGAAGAAGAAGAAGAAGAAGAAGAAGAAGAAGAAGAAGAAGAAGAAGAAGAAGAAGAAGAAGAAGAAGAAGAAGAAGAAGAAGAAGAAGAAGCTATTGAAGAAGAAGAAGAAGAAGAAGAAGAAGAAGAAGAAGAAGAAGAAGAAGAAGAAGAAGAAGAAGAAGAAGAAGAAGAAGAAGAAGAAGAAGAAGAAGAAGAAGAAGAAGAAGAAGAAGAAGAAGAAGAAGAAGAAGAAGAAGAAGAAGAAGAAGAGGAAGAGGAAGAGGAAGGAAGAAGAAGAAGAAGAAGAAGAAGAAGAAGAAGAAGAAGAAAGAGAGGAAGATGAAGGAAGAGGAAAAAGAAGAAGAAGAAGAAGGAAGAAGAAGAAGAAGAAGAAGAAGAAGAAGAAGAAGAAGAAGAAGAAGAAGAAGAAGAAATAGTTAAATAGTTATTGAAGAATAAATAAAGAAGAAGAAGAAGAAGAAGAAGAAGAAGAAGAAGAAGAAGAAGGAGAGGAAGAGGAAGAGGAAGGAAGAAGAAGAAGAAGAAGAAGAAGAAGAAGAAGAAGAAGAAGAAGAAGAAGAAGAAGAAGAAGAAGAAGAAGAAGAAGAAGAAGAAGAAGAAGAAGAAGAAGAAGAAGAAGAAGAACTAGAAGAACAAGAACAAGAACAAGAAGAACAAGAACAAGAACAAGAAGAAGGCTAGATTACGTTAGGTTACGTTAGGTTAAGTTAGGCTAGATTAGGTTAAGTTTGGTTAGGTCTGGTCAGGTTACATTAGGCTTGAAGGTATTCATTTTTATGTATATTTATGATCTACAGGATCGTTTATGGCCAGTCAAAGGCTTCTAGAAAAGACAAATACATAGAAGTTATCACTAATGGCCAATTATCCCAATTTAGTGTAACATACAGTATATATTAGGTGGAGTTCCGCTTTTATTTGTTTGTTTTCGTATTATTTAAGTCATTTATTTGTTAACATTTAGCTTAGAATAAGTAAATATTATACAAAACAAAACATTGAAAAACTCACAAGTGAATTTGTAACATATAATCAAGTCGAGATAATGTTACCAATACAACGTGCTGGTCAAGCTCCGAAAGAGTTGTCCGGGGGTCTAGCTAACCTCTGGTTGGGGCTTGACCAGCACGAAAAAAAAAAAAAATTTTTTACTAAACGTGATTTTGGCAACCTGTGGTGTAATAGTCAGCATACTTGCCTTGCAAGCGAGTGGACCCCTGTTCGATTCCCGGACGGAGTGAAACTATGAGCATTTTTTTTTTACGTCATTTGGCTTTCTATTTACCAGTAAATGGGATTTACGGATCTTATTCTGGAATAATGGTTAGCCAGTGCAGTTGCCGAGTTGTCCGGTCTTCTCGAACTATTCATTGAAACTGGGTCATACAACTCGTTAACTTAGGGTTATGGATGTGGTGTTGGCGACAGATTCTAACACCTTAAACAAATTCACGCCTACGTTGCTCTAGAGCCGGCCATCCTCGTACACGAAGGGCAACCATTATTGTTACGTGTATAATATTACCATCACTACCACAACCAGCATTATCACTACTATTGTCATCTTCTCAACTATCATCATTCCTTCCCTCTTCCTCCTCCTCCCTCCATATTTTAATAATTATCGTCTCAATTATTATTATTATCATCATTATTTGTATTATTATTAATACCGTATTATTATTATTATTATTATTATTATTATTATTATTATTATTATTATTATTAACAATAAAACATGTGGCTGGAACAACAGTAGAAATTAGAATTAAGATAAATAGTTGTATTAAATTAACAATTAAAACACAAACAAGAACCACAGGTACAAGTCGATCAGTTTTTTATCATGAGAGAGAGAGAGAGAGAGAGAGAGAGAGAGTCCCTGGCTCACTGTTACGTTATGACAAAGTTGTTGGTAAATATATGGTATGGAAATTGTGTTGATACTCTCTCTCTCTCTCTCTCTCTCTCTCTCTCTCACACACCAACCACAAACAAACAACACATCACAAACAAACAAGCAAGCAAGCAACAACACAACACAAACAATAATGACACCACAAAAAACATCATTCTAAAAAACAAACAATAAAACAAACAAAAACAATAAAACAAACAAACATACTGTCACGTGCCTGTGGCGCTCGGGAACTCGCATAGCGTGAGGCATATGTTCACGCCTACATTTCATACAAGCTATTAATAAATTGTTAATTGTACCTATTATATTATTATTGTTCTTAGTTACTTAGGTTAATTGTATATTTATGTATGTTATTTATATGCATCATTGTCTTACTCTGTTAAGTCAACTCAAGAGTAATATTAATTAATTATATAAAATATCCAGCAAATTGTTATGAGACGCTCTCCTCCCCGCGTGGGCACGCTTCCCCAGTAGCGAAAAACCGTGGCATAGGGTAGACGTGTCCATTCGTTCTCTAGCCTTGACCCTTGTCTAGTGCTTTATCCAGTCTTCTGCAATGCCCTAGGGGTATCAGGTATTAGTGACACGTTTAGTTAGGCCTAGGAAGGGATCCTGGTGGTAAGGAATTTCCTGTTTGGTAGGAAATAATCATTTTGTAGTGATTGTTGTATATATATATTTCGTATGTCTGTGTAATATAGTAATGTTAAGTAATATTTGTTTGGTCTAACTCCTTACGGTATATTTTCGCCCTTCCGGCATCACTCTTATTTTATTATACAATTACTTATACCCTTAAATTCATGTTTGCTAGTCATTACTCCCTTTAGAACATAAATTGAATAAATTAATTATCTTCCCTTTTGTGATTCACGTATTTCAACTGTTCTTACTTATTCAAGTACATTTAGTTGAGTAGGTTTTTGGTGAGGATAATTATTGCCGTGTTCCCTATTTGTTCCTTTATTTGTTAATAACTTGGGGTAGGATTCACTCCCCAAGTATAAAGGGTAGTGGGATCGCGACAAGTGGGGGCCTGTGCCAGGGAACTAACCACCATTGTTGTCATATCAAGTGTTGTTACTCGCCAGGTGTTGTTTCATCGCTAAGTATTTTTGGATGCAAGTTGCTGTGTTCACAGTGTTCATTTATATTGCTCCTGTTATTGCTTAAGCTACTGGTGAGTTAACCCTTATCTTGTGTACCAGGTGTTTGGTTAATCCCTTGCTGTGTTTCACATTTGATTGCATTTTGATATTATTAATTAGCTAGCTAGTTAGCTCAGCTGCCACGGTTACTTTTTTTTCGCTACTCGATTTTGAGTTCAACATGTTTGACCTGGAAAGCTTTTTGGCTTCACCTTCAGCCGAAGTACTGAAGGGGCTTACTAAGGCAGAGTGGCAATCCCTCGCTGCTTATTATGAAGTAGAAGGCCGCTCTTCCATGAATAAGTCTAGGTTAGAAGAGGCTGTCCTCAACTACCTTATTGACAAT
>NW_024711977.1:0-36180 GCF_018991925.1 Homarus americanus | reverse complement strand
TAAACCTTAGTGATGGTCAGTTCAAAACTGATAATATGTTACATAAATTTATTTGTCAGTGGCCCAAGGTTAAAAATGCTTTGAAAACCTTTGATCTAGATGTATGATAGTTATTTTGTGGGTCCCTTATTTTTGACCTGACCTGATTAGTCACGTCACCCCCTTCTCTTAAGCTCCTCTACGTGTGTGTTGGTGTGGGGATTAGTGGATGACATCATTATGACCTGACTTCATGTTTTTAAGGTCACCCTGTATATTTAAGCCTCTCTCTGTCCATGTAATCCAGTTGCCTCTGAAGATGTCTTGAATAAAGACGAAAGCTAAGGTGCTCCGTTGTTTCCATTTTCCCGTGTGATTTTATCAAGATATATATATATATCTATATATATACATATATATATATATATATATATATATATATATATATATATATATATATATATATATATATAAGAAAATAAGGAGTCTGTAATAGGCTGGTTGGCCTGTGCATGGCAGCTCCTGTCGAGAGTTACTACCGCTCTCTATCATCCATGAATCTATCTAGCCTCCTTTTGAAACTTTCCAGAGTTCCCACACTTACTACAAAGTTGCTAAGCTTGTCCCACTCGTCCACCACCCTATTTGTGAACTAGTTCCTTCCTATCTCCCTCCTAAACCTAAACTTATCTAACTTGAATCCGTTGCTCCGAGTCCTATCCTGCTCGGATATTATAAGAACTTTATATATATATATATCTTCGCTAGTTTATACAATGGTGAACTATGTTAATATGCCCTTCATTGTGAACCAATAAGCATTATTAAATTTAATTAATTTCAAAGTAATTATTGTAGGTGTTACATTCAATGTCACTCGGTGGTGGTGATGTGTGGCCGTGGTGTTGTTATGATCAATACTTTGGGGAGAATGACAGACTTCGTCACACACACTACGTGTAAACTACTTGTGAATCTGTGTTATGATTTTGTCCTCTAAAACCTGGTATTGATCACGGCTATTGACTTCATCCTTGTTTCACTTTAATTGTTTTGGTTCAGACAATAAATCCATTAAGAGCGGCTGTTGGTTTCATTAATTAGAGAAGGTCAGGTTATCTCACCTGGCGGGGAATTCCTTCATCTGTTCTCTATAAATTGATGAAAGTCATTTATCACTCCTAATTTCCCCAGAGACCAACAACCTGCAGAAAAGGAATATAATTATAGCTTTTGTTTTTTATATTTTTCACCCGTGAGAATTAGTGCTACTGACCTGGTGATACCCTGAGGCTAGAGTGTTGACGTCGGTGTTTATAAACGAATCATACTTGACCTTTCCCACCAATTATTATATACTAATAAGTATAATGTTCAAACATTTCCAATCCATAAGTTGTCGCTTTTTTTTAATCTAAATACGGAAAAAGAGTGTACTTAAAATATATTGTTTTAATTTGAGCTGTCTCCCCCCCCCCCACCACACACACATACACCAGGTATCATCATCATACAGAAACAAAATATGTATATAACTCGGTATGACAACTGCTTAATCTCGGGTTGAGAAAACGTTAACTGTGATTGTTATTGGAAATTCGATTGTAAACTGAACCTTCTGTTTCTTATGTGAGTCTTGGTGGAAATGTTGCCTCTCTCTCTCTCTCTCTCTAGTATAACAGTAGTATATAGCCAGGCACTAAGGCTCCCGTGTTTGTTGTGTTAAAAAAATTAAACGGTTGCAGTGACTTGTGACCCTCATAGCCTCTCCTGAACAACAATAAACGTTCTCCTTTTACTGCAACACAACTACAGTTATTGTAGACATTTGAGGATAAATATATACACTATCAATTTCAGTTTCCTTTAGGATGATTTATGTTTAGTTACATATATTAGTAAACTTAAAGTATTTATATAAAGGCAATATATTTGATCTTTTAAAATAGTAAAGCTCAAAGTATATTGACGATAAATTGATCTTCTTTTGTGATAATTCAACTCCAAGTATTTATATAACTAATCCAATCTTCCTATAATTTTATTTTAGCCACACATATATATATATAAGTAAACAAAGTGTATATCTACAAACAACTATAAGATGCTCTTAGATAATTCTTTTTTAGTCTCACATTTCAGTAAACTCATAAACAGTAAACTGAGAATCTTTAAACACACTCCCGCTGCACTATTTCTCGGCCACACGTAAACAAAGCAGTCCGTATTATAGAGAATTGGACACTATGTTACATAAAGTGTTTCTCCTTGGTGGTGAGGTGTATCTTCAACACTCTCAGATGGCTTAGATTTTTCTCAGTGATGCCCTTGAAAGGAGGAGAAACTACCGTGAGTTAAGTTCAAGTGTGAGGGACCAGCGCTGTGGTGGTGTGGAAGCTAGGATGGTCAGTGTTATGGGGTGGTGTGGTACCTAGAATGGTCAACGTTATGGTGGTGTGGTAGCTAGGATGGTCAGCATTGTGGTGGTGTGGTGGAGGAGGTAGCTCTCTCTCTCTCTCTCTCAAAAGCAATATCAAGCGAGTTAACCATAATTCTTCAGTACCTCCGATGTGTCCCAGATTCCCCCGATAACTTATGTAAAGCTCACAGCATAATCTTACAAAGTGATGGTTTTTCTTACCAATATAATTCACGACTAACCAAAAGCAAATTTGGATATCTGGAAAGAGAGAGAAAGAGAAAGAGAGAAAGGAAGGAGAGAAAAAGAATAAGATTAGGTAAAGCTCAAGGGAATTTGTCTGCAGTTCGATGGTTCTTCTCATATTTCTGAGAGAGAGAGAGAGAGAGAGAGGTGTTTGGTAATAACAGTAAATGACCTATCAACTTTTACGACCCACGACCATAATACGACCCACAACCCACGACCATAACCCACGTCATAAAGGTATAGATTAAGACTGGAGACTACGAGGACAATGTACAGATGAACTTATTGATATAAGTGAAGAGCTACGTCAAGGTGTGTGTGTGTCATCATCATCATCATCGTTATTATTATTATTATTATTATTGTTGTTGTTGTAGTTACTATTATTGTCATTACCATTATCATTATTATTAATATTATTATTATTATCATTATTGTTATTATAATTATCATTAGTAGCAGTATTATACCATACCCGTTATAATAAATGTTAACTGTATTAGATGTAAAAAAAATAATAATATGAACATTGTTAAACTCTATTTGCAGATTAGTTAATAATAATAAAGTAAACTCATTTTGGTGGTGTCAGCTGCACATTTTCATTATATAAGAGCACCAGTCATATGGTTATGGTTCTTGCATCTTAAATATCAACATTAAACAACACATTTTTTCCGGAAATATCACTGTGCTGGCGTGCCTTTATGACTAACACCGGGATACTGTTGTAATGAAAGTGTGGCAGGTGTTGTGTAGTGGTGGTGTTGAGTGGTAGTAGTGGTGGTGGTGGCGGTGTGTGGTGGTGGTGTGTGGTAATAGGTGCTGAGTTAGGTGTGGTGGTGGTGGTGAGATAGGTGTTGTGTGGTGGGATGATCCTCACTTGTAATCTTCCTCCACCAACAACTCACAACTCTCACTACCTGTTCTCGTGAGTTTTATCTCGGAATAATTTACAACTTTATCCAATTGGTTTATCTAAATTTGTGTGAAAAATTTAACACATTACAGGAATTACCGAGAAAAAGGGAAATATCAGAGATTTACTTGGAATTAGTCGCTAATCCTCCCAACAACACAAAAAAAATTACATGGATTTTTTTTCTATTTCTGGCCGGGATTAATCAACCTAATCCTCGCCTTTTCTGCTCGGGTGGATTTTTTTCGCGAAAGAGTATTTTTTTTAAGTGCATTGTATCGTCCGCAGTGATAAAAATTTGACTACCTGTGTTAATTCTAAATGCTACAGTTAACATTATATTACACAGTGTGTTAGGTTAGGTTAGGTTCTATCTAATCTGACCAGCCGGATACACAGCTCGAACAAACTAAAGCAAATAACACTTTATAAACACTACAATACCACCACAAGTAAACACTACAATACCACCATAAGTAAACAATACAATACCACCACAAGTAAACACCACAATACCACCACAAATAAACACTACAATACCACCATAAGTAAACACTACAATACCACCATAAGTAAACACTACAATACCACCACAAGTAAACACCACAATACCACCATAAGTAAACACTACAATACCACCATAAGTAAACACTACAATACCACCACAAGTAAACACCACAATACCACCACAAATAAACACTACAATACCACCATAAGTAAACACTACAATACCACCACAAGTAAACACCACAATACCACCACAAGTAAACACCACAATACCACCATAAGTAAACACTACAATACCACCATATGTAAACACTACAATACCACCACAAGCAAACACTACAATACCACCATAAGTAAACACTACAATACCACCATAAGTAAATACCGGTTAACACCACCACGTACAAACACCCAATACCACCACAAATAAACACTAATACAATTATAAGTAAAACACTACAATACCACCACAAGTAAACACCATACACCACCACAAGTAAACAATCTACACACCTAAATTCATAAGTAAACACTACAATACCACCATATAAACCCACACCACCACCCGCCACACAAGCAACCCATAATACTCAATTCATAAGTAAACACTACAATACCACCACAAGCAAACACTACAATACCACCACAAGGAAACACTACAATACCACCATAAGTAAACACTACAATACCACCATAAGTAAACAATACAATACCACCACAAATAAACACTACAATACCACCATAAGTAAACACTACAATACCACCATAAGTAAACAATACAATACCACCATAAGTAAACACTACAATACCACCATAAGTAAACACTACAATACCACCATAAGTAAACAATACAATACCACCATAAGTAAACACTACAATACCACCACAAGCAAACACTACAATACCACCAAAAGTAAACACTACAATACCACCATAAGTAAACACTACAATACCGCCATATGTAAACACTACAATACCACCACAAGAAAACACTACAATACCACCATAAGTAAACAATACAATACCACCATAAGTTAACAC
The DNA here is from genome assembly GCF_018991925.1 of Homarus americanus. Taxonomy (NCBI): domain Eukaryota; kingdom Metazoa; phylum Arthropoda; class Malacostraca; order Decapoda; family Nephropidae; genus Homarus; species Homarus americanus. Next base: position 31,066 of record NW_024711977.1, on the reverse strand, counting down.
TACAATACCACCATAAACACTACAATGCCACCATAAGTAAGCACTACAATACCACCATAAGTAAACACTACAATACCACCATAAGTAAAACACTACAATACCCACCATAAGTAAACACTTTGGCTAATACCAATCATATAAGTAAACAATACAATACCACACCATAAGTAAACACTACAATACCACCATAAGTAAACACTACAATACTACCATATAAACACTACAATACTACCATATAAGTGCTACCGCTAATACCACCATAACACTACAATACCACCATAAGTAAACACTACAATACCACCACAAGTAAACACCACAATACCACTATAAGTAAACACTACAATACCACCATAAGTAAACTCTACAATACCACCACAAGCAAACACTACAATACCACCATAAGTAAACACTACAATACCACCATAAGTAAACACTACAATACCACCACAAGCAAACACTACAATACCACCATAAGTAAACACTACAATACCACCACAAGCAAACACTACAATACCACCATAAGTAAACACTACAATACCACCATAAGTAAACACTACAATACCACCATAAGTAAACACTACAATACCACCACAAGTAAACACTACAATACCACCATAAGTAAACACTACAATACCACCATAAGTAAACACTACAATACCACCACAAGTAAACACTACAATACCACCATAAGTAAACACTACAATACCACCACAAGTAAACACTACAATACCACCATAAGTAAACACTACAATACCACCATAAGTAAACACTACAATACCACCATAAGTAAACACTACAATACCACCATAAGTAAACACTACAATACCACCACAAGCAAACACTACAATACCACCATAAGTAAACACTACAATACCACCATAAGTAAACACTACAATACCACCACAAGTAAACACTACAATACCACCATAAGTAAACACTACAATACCACCATAAGTAAACACTACAATACCACCATAAGCAAACACTACAATACCACCATAAGTAAACACTACAATACCACCATAAGTAAACACTACAATACCACCATATGTAAACACTACAATACCACCACAAGTAAACACTACAATACCACCATAAGTAAACAATACAATACCACCATAAGTAAACACTACAATACCAACAAACAATAAAACAAACAAACCTATCAAACAAACAAGAAAACGGTCAAACGAAGAATAAAACAAAACAAACAATAAAACATACAAACAAACAATAAAACAAACAAACATACATAAAAACAATCAAACAAACATAAAAACAATAAAAAAAACAGACCCTCTTCAACAAACCACCACCACCAAGGACTTCACTAACCTACCACCTCCACCACCACCTCCTACAACACTATTTATAATTCCAAAACTTTCCAAAGGTCACTCCTGCCTCGGGGACCTTTGGGGGTTAACGCTGCCCACTGGTCTAGATCTGGTGAGAAAACTGCCCCCACCCAAAGGTCACTTGTTGGATGTCACAAAGCGCCTGCTGGGTGATTTAGGCGAGTCTTCCCCCGCCCTCCCCCATCCCCCCTCTCCAACCCAGGGTCACAGTGTGTAAGGTTAAGGAGTTTGAATTTTAATTTAGTTGATGATGATATAAAGCGGAGGAGGAGGAGGAGGAGGAGGAGGAGGAGGAGGAGGAGAAGAAGAAGAAGAAGAAGAAGAAGAAGAAGAAGAAGAAGAAGGCTAGATTACGTTAGGTTACGTTAGGTTAGGATTGGCTAGATTAGATTAAGTTAGGTTAGGTCTGGTCAGGTTACATTATGCATGAAGGTATTCATTTATATGTATATTTATGATCTACAGGATCGTTTATGGCCAGTCAAAGGCTTCTAGAAAAGAAAAATTCATAGAAGTTATCACTAATGGCCAATTATCCCTATTTAGTGTAACATACAGTAAATATTAGGTGGAGTTCCGCTTTTATTTGTTTGTTTTCGTATTATTTAAGTCATTTATTTGTTAACATTTAGCTTAGAATAAGTAAATATTATACAAAACAAAACATTGAAAAACTCACAAGTGAATTTGTAACATATAATCAAGTCGAGATAATATTACCAATACCACGTGCTGGTCAAGCTCCGAAAGAGTTGTCTGGGGGTCTAGCTAACCTCTGGTCGGGGCTTGACCAGCACGAAAAAAAAAAAAAAATTTTTTACTAAACGTGATTTTGGCAACCTGTGGTGTAATAGTCAGCATACTCGCCTTGCAAGCGAGTGGACCCCTGTTCGATTCCCGGACGGAGTGAAACTATGAGCTTTTTTTTTTACGTCATTTGGCTTTCTATTTACCAGTAAATGGGAACCTGGATGTTAATCGATTTGCGGATCTTATTCTGGAATAATGGTTAGCCAGTGCAGTTGCCGAGTTGTCCGGTCTTCTCGGACTATTCATTGAAACTGGGACATAAGACTCGTTAACTTAGGGTGTGGTTGTGGTGTTGGCGACAGATTCTAACACCTTAAACAAATTCACGCCTAGGTTGCTCTAGAGCCGGCCATCCTCGTACACGAAGGGCAACCATTATTGTTACGTGTATAATATTACCATCACTACCACAACCAGCATTATCACTACTATTGTCATCTTCTCAACTATCATCATTCCTTCCCTCTAACTCCTCCTGCCTCCATATTTTAATAATTATCGTCTCAATTATTATTATTATCATCAGTATTTTTATTATTATTATTACCGTATTATTATTATAATTATTATTATTATTATTATTATTATTATTATTATTATTAACAATACAACATGTGGCTGGAACAACAGTAGAAATTAGAAATAAGAACATAAGAACATAAGAAAGTGGGATACTGCAGGAGGCCGACTGGCCCATACAGGGCAGATCCCTTTCACACCCATCCCAGCACTTCCATGTGCCTATCCAACTTCGTCTTGAAGCTCCCTAGCGTCCCCGATCCTACTATAGCACTCGGTAGTCTATTCCACATATCCACAACTCTATTACCAAACCAGTGCTTGCCTATATCCCTTCTGAATCGGAATTTATCTAATTCAAAGCCATTTGTTCTAGTTATTTCGTTATTACTGAGCTTCAGAACATCTTCCATTTTACCCTTGTTAATCCCACTTACCCACTTGTACACCTCTATCATATCTCCCCTAATTCTACGCCTCTCTAATGAATGTAAGCCTAAGCTTTTCAGTCTTTCTTCATATGGAAGGTTTCTAATATTATGGATCATTTTTGTCATTCTTCTTTGTACTCTCTCCAAAGAATCTATGTCCATTCTATAATAAGGACACCAGAACTGAACCGCATAATCCATAAGATAAAAAGTTGTATTAAATTAACAATTAAAGCACAAACAAGAACCACAGGTACAAGTCGATCACTTTTTTATCATGAGAGAGAGAGAAAGAGAGAGAGTCCCTGGCTCACTGTTACGTTATGACAAAGTTGTTGGTAAATATATGGTATGGAAATTGTGTTGATACTCTCTCTCTCTCTCTCTCTCTCTCTCTCTCTCTCTCTCTCTCTGTGTGTCTCTCTCTCTCTCTCTCTCACACACACCAACCACAAACAAACAACACATCACAAACAAACAAGCAAGCAACAACACAACACAAACAATAATGACACCACAAAAAACATCATTCTAAAAAACAAACAATAAAACAAACAAAAACAATAAAACAAACAACATACCAACAAACAATAAAACAAACAAACAATCAAACAAACAATAAAACGGTCAAACGACGAATCAAACAAAACAAACAAACAATAAAACATACAAACAAACAATAAAACATACAAACAAACAATAAAACAAACAAACATACATAAAAACAATCAAACAAACATAAAAACAATAAAAAAACAGACCCTCTTCAACAAACCACCACCACCAAGGACTTCACTAACCTACCACCTCCACCTCCTACAACACTATTTATAATCCCAAAACTTCCCAAAGGTCAGTCCTGCCTCGGTGACCTTTGGGGGTTAACACTGCCCACTGGTCTAGATCTGGCGAGAAAACTGCCCCCACCCAAAGGTCACTTGTTGGGTGTCACAAAGCGCCTGCTGGGTGATTTAGGTGAGTCTTCCCCCGCCCTCCCCCATCCCCCCTCTTCAACCCAGGGTCACAGTGTGTAAGGTTAAGGCGTTTGAATTTTAATTTAGTTGATGATGATATAATGCAGAGGAGGAGAACAAGAACAAGAACAAGAAAAAGAACAAGAACAAGAAGAAGAAGAAGGCTAGATTACGTTAGGCTACGTTAGGTTAGGCTAGGCTAGATTTGGTTAAGTTAGGTTAGGTCTGGTCAGGTTACATTATGCATGAAGGTATTCATTTATTTGTATATTTATTAGGGGGCAGTGAAATTTTGCTCAAAGCTGCACTCTTCAGGCATTGTTCTTTATACATATCTAAGACTCCATGCCAAATTTGAAGCTGATATGTCGAGGTTTAGTCTGCCGCATTTTCTACTGAAATTTTTAAATTTACCTACAGTACTAGCCAAACAGCCGCTGTGGCGGTGCAATGTTCTGTTCAGTGTTTATCAACTTTTTTTTCATATCTATTGAGGAAAGGTTGAGAAAACTGTACAGTAGAGGAATTGAACTAAATAAGAACAAGAATGTAGGCAAAAAAGCTGCATTTCAGGTAGAAATGAAAGAGTTGTTTGATATCTGTAGCTGTTATTGTCCCCTTGCCTCCTGTCAGGATGTGAGGTGCATAGTTAAGGAGTGTGACGGATATCACCTGGCATGTAATTGTGTTATAAAAGTTCCCAAACGTGAGGTGCAGTTTCTCCTTGACCAGCGAGGTGATAGGAAGATGAAGATTGCAGGGGTTGACATGAAAGTGACGAAGATGTGGGACAGAGTGACGGCAAGAGAGAAGCATGATGCGGACAGAGTTAGGAGACAGCTTGAGCAAAAACATAGATATCTGGTAGTTGGAGATATTCCTTATGTTGAGGATAATTCAGATGATTCAAGAGATATTCCTCTCGTCAATACTGATGCTGATTTTGTCCCTGATCCAAGGGCTCTGACAGACACCAGTTCACAGAACCGGACAAGACTCCCTACACTGGCTGCCGCTTGTGACCGATACTTGATTAGTGATTATGCTGGAGCTGCCATTGCTACTGCCACCTTAACTGACTATGGCATTATCACAAAGGATGACAAGAGTCAGGTTATTGGACCACATAAGCTGCGGGATGCGAGACAAAAATACCGATTTAAGAGGCAAGAAATTGAGATGGCTAGTTTAGATAATTTGACGTCACTCTATTTTGATGGTAAGAAGACCGCCACTCGTGTGATGATAAAGAATGAGAAGACCGAGAAATGGAGTTCGAGGATGATGGTGAAAGATCATTATGTCATCATGGTTGAGCCTGGCATTGAATATCTCACACATGTGACTCCCAAGACTGGACACGGAAAGCAGATTGCCAAAACTATTCACGAGTTTCTGGTGGAGAAAAATCTAACCCAGCAGCCCATTGTGTGTGTTGGTTGTGATGGAACCAATGTAAATGTAGGATCAGAAAATGGAGTCATTCTTCATCTTGAAATGTTACTTGGTCACCCGCTCCATTATTTCATATGTCAGCTTCACGGAAATGAGCTGCCTTTCCGCGCAGTTTTTTATCACTATGATGGTAAACCAAGTGGTCCTGAGCATTGGCGTGGTCCCATTGGAAAGCAGATCAAGGAGTCTTTGTCTGAGCTTCCAGTTGTCGCCTTCCAGCCAGTCAGTTTCCCTGATTTCCCTGTGTTTAATGATGAAGTGGAGAAAGATCTGTCCTGGGATCAGAAATACCTGTATAGGATTTGTAAAGGAGTTATCACAGGTGTTGTTGAAGATGACTTGGCTGCTATTGAGCCAGGTCCTCCCTGTGTGTCAAGGTGGAACACCTTATGGAGTAGAATCCTCAGGCTGTATGTAGCAACATCAAGACCCAGCCATGAGTTGAAAAGAATTGTCATTACAATAATAAAGTTCAGTGCTCCAATGTGGTTTTACATCAAGATACACCCTTACGTAACACACGGCTCAAGGAACGTATTCCAGTCCCTGCTATATATGAAACACCTGAATAGTGAGGAGGAGACGATAGTGAAGAAGGCTGTCCAGAGAAATGCATACTTCGCCCACATAGATCAACTTCTTCTTGGGATGTGTGCAGATGAGGACATGACTGTTAGAGAAAAAGCTGTCTCAATGATAAGAAAAATTAGAGAGGAGAATCAGCAAAAGGAAGAATGCACTGGCAGATGTGAAGAGGAGGAGGAAGATTCTGATGCTGCTGTTGACGAGAATTTGTTAAACTATAAAGATGAGGAGGGTAAAGATGGAGATGGGAATGAGGATGTGCCTCCTGTAGTCAACATGAGAAAGGTGGTGACTCCGAAACTAAAGTGGCAAGCAAAAATCTATCATTCCATGATTAACTGGAGGAATGAACTCAAGACTGAGCCTCCTTACATTGCTTCTCTGTCAAATCTACAGGTTAATGACATTCTTGAGACACCATTAGTGGTGCCCAAGTGGCCAAACAGCACTCAGGCGGTCGAGAGAGGCATAAAAGTGATGACTGAAGCTTGCACTGAAGTGACGGGATACGAATCGAGAGATGGATATATTAGGCAAAGATAATTGTCTAGGAAAATGATGCCAAGGTTCCGCACAAAAAAGAATTTCAATATGAACTTGTAATGATTTTCTATACGGTGTACCTGTAAAATAACATGTGAATTAAATCGATGTCACCCATGTAAAATTTATCATTATCCTGGAAAACATTAAATGACATCTAATTTTTGGTATACACTATAAGTTGACAAAAAGTCGTTCGCGATGCGGCAGGGTAAGTATGCATGAAATTGCATGAAATTTTGCACAGGTGTTTGTTACAGCCATACAAACGATGCCTGAAAAGTGCAGCCTGCAATTCCAATAAAAGTGTTTTTTCCCTGCCCCCTATTATTTATGATCTTCAGAATCGTTTATGGCCAGTCAAAGGCTTCTAGAAAAGATAAATACATAGAAGTTATCACTAATGGCCAATTATCCCTATTTAGTGTAACATACAGTATATATTAGATGGAGTTCCGCTTTTATTTGTTTGTTTTCGTATTATTTAAGTCATTTATTTGTTAACATTTAGCTTAGAATAAGTAAATATTGTACAAAACAAAACATTGAAAAACTCACAAGTGAATTGTAACATATAATCAAGTCCAGATAATAATACCAATACCACGTGCTGGTCAAGCTCCGAAAGAGTTGTCCGGGGGTCTAGCTAACCTCTGGTCGGGGCTTGACCAGCACGAAAAAAAAAAAATTTTTTTTTACTAAACGAGATTTTGGCAACCTGTGGTGTAATAGTCAGCATGCTCGCCTTGCAAGCGAGTGGACCCCTGTTCGATTCCCAGACAGAGTGAAACTATGAGCATTTTTTTTTACGACATTTGGCTTTCTATTTACCAGTAAATGGGAACCTGGATGTTAATCGATTTGCGGATCTTATTCGGGAATAATGGTTAGCCAGTGCAGTTGCCGAGTTGTCCGGTCTTCTCGGACTATTCATTGAAACTGCGTCATACAACTCGTTAACTTAGGGTGTGGTTGTGGTGTTGGCGACAGATTCTAACACCTTAAACAAATTCACGCCTAGGTTGCTCTAGAGCCCGCCATCCTCGTACACGAAGGGCAACCATTATTGTTACGTGTATAATATTACCATCACTACCACAACCAGCATTATCACTACTATTGTCATCTTCTCAACTATCATCATTCCTTCCCTCTTCCTCCTCCTGCCTCTATATTCTAATAACTATCGTCTCAATTATTATTATTATTGTATGTATATTATGTATGCTGTATTATATATTATGTATGTATATTATGTATGTGCTCCATTTATGTATTATTTATTCAGCCTAGCTAGCAGCGTGTGGCAATGTTATTACCATATCCCACATGCTTAATTAATGTGCCTGGCGACGTATGGAAGCTGCTAATGTATCACTTGCCATACGTCGTCTATAGCAGTTGACAAGGAGCCTAGCTGAGGAGAGCACTACTCTCCCTTGTGTACATACTCTTATCCAGTAAACCGAACCTACAAAACTATACAGGTGTTTGTGTTCTCTCCTGTATATAGAACTTATTATTCAGAACCTAACATGGCGCAGTGCGTAGTTTTACTGGATTATTACGAGTGATAGTGCAAGTTTGTGAAAGCCGGCTTATGGACTCCTTCCCTGCGTCAACCAACAGTGATTTTCTGTGAAGTGTTTAGTGCATTGTGTGTTTCGTGCCATTCATGTGTGACCTTGTTCTAAAAGGATTCCCAAGGTATACGGCACGTTCTGAGCATTTGTAAGGAGTAGAGTTCAGTGCACCCTTCTCTGACCGCGTCCTGAGGGTAACTGGCGACTGACTGCGAGTCGCCGCGCTTCTCCCTCCTCCCCCCCCCCTCACAGCGCCGCCTCCACCCCCCCTCACAGCTGGGGCGAGACGCTTTGCCTGCCCGGGACACACACACACACATACATGCACTAACACTTGCTGACCGCGCGGCTTCCTTATATATATTTTATATATATAACCTACTTATCTGTGTATTTAATTATTTTTTTTGTCTGAAATCTTGTTGATACGACGGGCTGACCGGTCAACACTGATTTAAGACACAGTACACAGATGAAGTAGTTATGTCTCATGCCTTACGCAGCCGTGGACCCAGCGCCTGAATGAGTCAAGCGGATGATAGTCCCCCAGAGATGGATGACCAGGCCGGCCACGACGCTCCAGCCCCCACAACATCGCGCAGTCCTTCACCTCAATATTCAGCGTTGTCTCCAGAGATAATTGCTTTACTGAAGTTTATGAGAGATGAGAGACGCGAGGATGAAGCTCACAGACGTTTGGCGGATGAGCACAGAAGGCAAGCAGAGGCAGAGAGAGACCACCAACGGAGATTGGAAGACAGTGCACGGTTTGAAGCTTTGATATCTCGCCTCACTGTTAACCAAGCCCCTGGGTCTAACACTGCCTCGGTACTGACTGGTTCAGATACCTCATCCATGCTTCCTTCACGCCCCCCAGCCCCACCTAAAGCAGCAGCTCAAACACCGCCCATCTTGAAGCCTGATGTGAATTTCCAGACTTTTCGTGAATGGCGGCGACGGTGGACTAATTATGCTACAATGGTGGATCTCCAGAGTTTGTCACAGCCTAAACAACTCATCCAGCTGCGTATGTGCCTGTCCTTGGAAGTTCAGCGTGTCTTAGAACATACGTTGCAGGTACCCCCAACCTCTTCGCTGTCTGTAGAGGAGGTACTGGACGTTCTACAACGGCACATCAAAGGACAGCAGAATGAAGCTCTGCGCAGGAGGGAATTGTTTAGCTGCAGACAGATGGAGGGTGAGTCTTTTGATGCCTTTTATGTACGACTTAAGAGAGCCTCGGAAGAGGTAGATATATGTCTAGGCCACCACCAGCAGTGCGAGGAGACCCAGTTGAAGCAGGTGATCCTGATGGGTGTTAAGGACGAGGAACTTGTCCAACGCCTCACCTCCCTCGACTCTTCCTCTTCTCTTCAGGATGTGTTGACGATATGTCGCTCCTATGAGGCTGCCAGGTGTGCCACCTCTGCCATCCGTGCTCCCCCTACAGCTGTACGCGCTGTGTCCCGGTACAAGAAGGACAAGAAGTCTGCTCCTATGCCTTCGCCCACCACGTCCACGCCCGGTTCATTTTGTAACAACTGTGGTAAGCAGCACGGAACACAGGTGTGTCCAGCTGCTCAGTCTACCTGCAACAGTTGTGACCGTAAGGGCCACTGGTCACTCACAGTGCGGTACCCAGCTAAGTACGTACAGTGCAATGTGTGCGGTCGTCTGGGCCACTATGACAAGTGTTGCCCTACCCACAAACCCAAGGGACAGCGTCGGCGGAAGCTTCGGCGCCCTTCTACCAGTGAGGGCCGCCCACAGTCGCCAAATCAGAGGCACAACGACCCTGGACAGAGCCCGACCCATATTAGGAGGGTGTACTCCTCGCATCCCAGGACCAAAGTCCCCCAGTACATCAGCGTCATCGTGACCTACGGCGGTGTGTCATCCCGTCTTCAGATGTTGCCTGACACCGGCGCTGATGCTACAGTCATCGGTCCCCAGCATTTGCAACGCTTGGGGCTCTCTCCAAGCGATCTAGGACCGCCTCCCAAGGACCTCTGCGTCACGGCAGATGGTTCACAGATGGCCCCAGCCCAGGGTTCACTCTATGCACATGTCACCTTTGGCAACAGGTCGTGTCAGGCCTGGATTGACGTGCATAATGGTGTCCCGACTCCTTTGCTGTCCTACAGACATTGCCAAGAGTTGGCCATCATCTCCCAGGACTTCCCAACACCGATTCTCGAGGTAAAATACGCCAACAGGGTGCACGAAGGGAGCAGCAACTACCCTGCTGCCGCCCTACCCCTACCTCTGGCCAGTGACACCTCTCCTTCGGTAGTTGTCCCTGCTGCTTCACGTCCCCACGCCTTGGCTCGCCTCCACGACAGTCACTGTGGAGCCGAGGCCACCAAACGGCGTGCAAGACAGACTGTGTTCCGGCCTGGCATCGACCCCGACATCTCCAATGCTGTCCAGGTGTGTAAGCCCCGCCAAGTATTACAACCCAGCCAGCAGCAGGAACCCTTCATGAGTGACGACAACCCCACCCGCCCCTTTGAGTCTGTGTCGGCCGACTTTTTCTGTGTGTCAGGAAAGTCCTTCCTCGTTATCGTCGACCGTCTCTCTGGTTGGCCGGTTGTCATCAAGTGCGGTAATGACACGACGTCTGCCGCCACCATCAGCAAGTTCCGCCACTACTTCCGTGACGTGGGCGTTCCTGTACGCCTGCGAACCGACGGAGGGCCTCAGTTCACAAGCCGGGACTTTGCTGTGTTCCTTGACCGATGGGGAGTCCGGCATGTGTTGTCATCGCCCCATTACCCGCAGTCCAACGGCCACGCTGAGGCTGCTGTCAAATCCCTGAAGCACCTCATCCTTAAGGTGGCCCCTTCTGGGAACATTGACTGCGAGGCCTTCGACCGGGGTCTTCTTGAACTCCGCAACACACCTAACTACACCGGACGCTCCCCTGCCCAAGGAGTGGCAGGCCAAGACAGAGGATTGTGATCGCCGAGCCGCCGAACGTGTTCAGGACGTCGTCGCCCGCTACAACGACCACGCCCGTTCTCTCCCCAGGTTGAGTGTCGGCACCCAAGTCCGTGTTCAGGACCCGACCTCCCTACGTTGGGACAAAGTAGGCGTAGTCATGGGTCTCGGCAGGTCACGGGACTACCAGGTGCGGTTACCCAGTGGTCGTGTGTGGTGGAGGAACCGCCGTTTTCTCCGCCCCGTAACAATGCCTTCTGCTGGCCCCGCCACCAGTGTTGAGTCCCATACCCTTCCCAGTGATGAAGTCCCTCGACGCTCAGAACGGATCCAAAAGAAAAGGTCCGCTCAAGACTTTGCTATGAGCGTATAGGGGGGAGGGAGGTGTATGTATATTATGTATGCTGGATTATATATTATGTATGTATATTATGTATGTGCTCCATTTATGTATTATTTATTCAGCCTAGCTAGCAGCGTGTGGCAATGTTATTACCATATCCCACATGCTTAATTAATGTGCCTGGCGACGTATGGAAGCTGCTAATGTATCACTTGCCATACGTCGTCTATAGCAGTTGACAAGGAGCCTAGCTGAGGAGAGCACTACTCTCCCTTGTGTACATACTCTTATCCAGTAAACCGAACCTACAAAACTATACAGGTGTTTGTGTTCTCTCCTATATATAGAACTTATTATTCAGAACCTAACAATTATCATCATTATTTTTATTATTATTATTACCGTATTATTATTATTATTATTATTATTAACAATACAACATGTGGCTACAACAACAGTAGAAATTAGAAATAAGATAAAAAGTTGTATTAAATTAACAATTAAAACACAAACAAGAACCACAGGTACAAGTCGATCAGTTTTTTATCATGAGAGAGAGAGAGAGAGAGAGAGAGAGAGTCCCTGGCTCACTGTTACGTTATGACAAAGTTGTTGGCAAATATATGGTATGGAAATTGTGTTGATACTCTCTCTCGCTCTCGCGCTCTCTCTCTCTCTCTCTCTCTCTCTCTGTGTCTCTCTCTCTCTGTGTGTCTCTCTCTCTCTCACACACACACCAACCACAAACAAACAACACATCACAAACAAACAAACAAGCAAGCAACAACACAACACAAACAATAATGACACCACAAAAAACATCATTCTAAAAAACAAACAATAAAACAAACAAAAACAATAAAACAAACAAACATACCAACAAACAATAAAACAAACAAACAATCAAACAAACAATAAAACGGTCAAACGAAGAATAAAACAAAAACAAACAATAAAACATACAAACAAACAATAAAACAAACAAACATACATAAAAACAATCAAACAAACATAAAAACAATAAAAAAACAGACCCTCTTCAACAAACCACCACCACCAAGGACTTCACTAACCTACCACCTCCACCACCACCTCCTACAACACTATTTATAATCCCAAAACTTCCCAAAGGTCACTCCTGCCTCGGTGACCTTTGGGGGTTAACACTGCCCACTGGTCTAGATCTGGCGAGAAAACTGCCCCCACCCAAAGGTCACTTGTTGGGTGTCACAAAGCGCCTGCTGGGTGATTTAGGTGAGTCTTCCCCCGCCCTCCCCCATCCCCCCTCTCCAACCCAGGGTCACAGTGTGTAAGGTTAAGGCGTTTGAATTCTAATTTAGTTGATGATGATATAAAGCACAGGAGGCGGACAACAACAACAACAACAACAACAACAAGAGGAGGAGGAGGAGGAGGAGGAGGAGGAGAAGGAGAAGGAGAAGAAGAAGAAGAAGAAGAAGAAGAAGAAGAAGAAGAAGAAGAAGAAGAAGAAGAAGAAGAAGAAGAAGAAGAAGAAGAAGAAGAAGAAGAAGAAGAAGAAGAAGAAGAAGAAGAAGACTAGATGACTAGATTACGTTAGGTTAGGTTAGGCTAGATTAGGTTAAGTTAGGTTAGGTCTGGTCAGGTTACATTATGCATGAAGGTATTCATTTATATGTATATTTATGATCTACAGGATCGTTTATGGCCAGTCAAAGGCGTCTAGAAAAGACAAATACATAGAAGTTATCACTAATGGCCAATTATCCCTATTTAGTGTAACATACAGTATATATTAGGTGGAGTTCCGCTTTTATTTGTTTGTTTTCGTATTATTTAAGTCATTTATTTGTTAACATTTAGCTTAGAATAAGTAAATATTATACAAAACAAAACATTGAAAAACTCACAAGTGAATTGTAACATATAATCAAGTCCAGATAATATTACCAATACCACGTGCTGGTCAAGCTCCGAAAGAGTTGTCCGGGGGTCTAGCTAACCTCTGGTCGGGGCTTGACCAGCACGAAAAAAAAAAAAAAAAATTTTACTAAACATGATTTTGGCAACCTGTGGTGTAATAGTCAGCATACTCGCCTAGCAAGCGAGTGGACCCCTGTTCGATTCCCGGACGGAGTGAAACTATGAGCATTATTTTTTTACGTCATTTGGCTTTCTATTTACCAGTAAATGGGAACCTGGATGTTAATCGATTTGCGGATCTTATTCTGGAATAATGGTTAGCCAGTGCAGTTGCCGAGTTGTCCGGTCTTCTCGGACTATTCATTGAAACTGGGACATACAACTCGTTAACTTAGGGTGTGGTTGTGGTGTTGGCGACAGATTCTAACACCTTAAACAAATTCACGCCTAGGTTGCTCTAGAGCCGGCCATCCTCGTACACGAAGGGCAACCATTATTGTTACGTGTGTAATATTACCATCACTACCACAACCAGCATTATCACTACTATTGTCACCTTCTCAACTATCATCATTCCTTCCCTCTTCCTCCTCCTGCCTCTATATTTTAATAATTATCGTCTCAATTATTATTATTATCATCATTATTTTTATTATTATTATTACCGTATTATTATTATTATTATTATTATTATTATTATTATTATTATTATTATTATTATTATTATTAACAATACAACATGTGGTTGGAACAACAGTAGAAATTAGAAATAAGATAAAAAGTTATATTAAATTAACAATTAAAACACAAACAAGAACCACAGGTACAAGTCGATCAGTTTTTTTATCATGAGAGAGAGAGAGAGAGTCCCTGGCTCACTGTTACGTTATGATAAAGTTGTTGGTAAATATATGGTATGGAAATTGTGTTGATACTCTCTCTCTCTCTCTCTCTCTCTCTCTCTCTCTCTCTCTCTCTCACACACACACCAACTACAAACAAACAACACATCACAAACAAACAAACAAGCAAGCAACAACACAACACAAACAATAATGACACCACAAAAAACATCATTCTCAAAACCAAACAATAAAACAAACAAAAACAATAAAACAAACAAACATACCAACAAACAATAAAAGAAACAAACAATCAAACAATAAAACGAACAAACATACATAAAAACAATCAAACAAACATAAAAACAATAAAAAAACAGACCCTCTTCAACAAACCACCACCACCAAGGACTTCACTAACCTACCACCTCCACCACCACCTCCTACAACACTATTTATAATCCCAAAACTTCCCAAAGGTCACTCCTGCCTCGGTGACCTTTGGGGGTTAACACTGCCCACTGGTCTAGATCTGGCGAGAAAACTGCCCCCACCCAAAGGTCACTTGTTGGATGTCACAAAGCGCCTGCTGGGTGATTTAGGTGAGTCTTCCCCCGCCCTCCCCCATCCCCCCTCTCCAACCCAGGGTCACAGTGTGTAAGGTTAAGGCGTTTGAATTTTAATTTAGTTGATGATGGTATAATGCAGAGGAGGAGGAGGAGGAGGAGCAGGAGAAAAAGAACAAGAAGAACAAGAACAAGAAGAACAAGAACAAGAAGGCTAGATTACGTTAGGTTACGTTAGGTTAGGTTAGGCTAGATTAGGTTAAGTTAGGTTAGGTCTGGTCAGGTTACATTATGCATGAAGGTATTCATTTATATGTATATTTATGATCTACAGGATCGTTTATGGCCAGTCAAAGGCTTCTAGAAAAGATTAATACATAGAAGTTATCACTAATGGCCAATTATCCCTATTTAGTGTAACATACAGTATATATTAGGTGGAGTTCCGCTTTTATTTGTTTGTTTTCGTATTATTTAAGTCATTTATTTGTTAACATTTAGCTTAGAATAAGTAAATTTTATACAAAACAAAACATTGAAAAACTCACAAGTGAATTTGTAACATATAATCAAGTCGAGATAATATTACCAATACCACGTGCTGGTCAAGCTCCGAAAGAGTTGTCCGGGGGTCTAGCTAACCTCTGGTCGGGGCTTGACCAGCACGAAAAAAAAAAAAAAAAATTTTACTAAACGAGATTTTGGCAACCTGTGGTGTAATAGTCAGCATGCTCGCCTTGCAAGCGAGTGGACCCCTGTTCGATTCCCGGACAGAGTGAAACTATGAGCATTTTTTTTTACGTCATTTGGCTTTCTATTTACCAGTAAATGGGAACCTGGATGTTAATCGATTTGCGGATCTTATTCTGGAATAATGGTTAGCCAGTGCAGTTGCCGAGTTGTCCGGTCTTCTCGGACTATTCATTGAAACTGGGTCATACAACTCGTTAACTTAGGGTGTGGTTGTGGTGTTGGCGACAGATTCTAACACCTTAAACAAATTCACGCCTAGGTTGCTCTAGAGCCGGCCATCCTCGTACACGAAGGGCAACCATTATTGTTACGTGTATAATATTACCATCACTACCACAACCAGCATTATCACTACCATTGTCATCTTCTCAACTATCATCATTCCTTCCCTCTTCCTCCTCCTGCCTCCATAATTTAATAATTATCGTCTCAATTAGTATTATTATCATCATTATTTTTATTATTATTATTATTATTATTATTATTATTATTATTAACAATACAACATGTGGCTGCAACAACAGTAGAAATTAGATATAAGATAAAAAGTTGTATTAAATTAACAATTAAAACACAAACAAGAACCACATGTACAAGTCGATCAGTTTTTTATCATGAGAGAGAGAGAGAGAGAGAGAGAGAGAGAGTCCCTGGCTCACTGTTACGTTATGACAAAGTTGTTGGTAAATATATGGTATGGAAATTGTGTTGATACTCTCTCTTTCCCTCTCACACACACCAACCACAAACAAACAAACAACACATCACAAGCAAGCAAGCAACAACACAACACAAACAATAATGACACCACAAAAAACATCATTAGAAGAAGAAGAAGAAGAAGAAGAAGAAGAAGAAGAAGAAGAAGAAGAAGAAGAAGAAGAAGAAGAAGACTAGATTACGTTAGGTTACGTTAGGTTAGGTTAGGCTAGATTAGGTTAAGTTAGGTTAGGTCTGGTCAGGTTACATTATGCATGAAGGTATTCATTTATATGTATATTTATGATCTACAGGCTCGTTTATGGCCATTCAAAAATTTCCAGAAATAAGAAATACATAGAAGTTATCACAAACCCAATTATCCCTATTGAGTGTAACATACAATATATATTAGGTGGAGTTCCTCTTTTATTTGTTTGTTTTCGTATTATTTAAGTCATTTATTTGTTAACATTTATCTTAGAATAAGTAAATATTATAAAAAAAATAACATTGAAAAACACACAAGTGACTTTGTAACATATAATTAAGTCGAGATGATAATACCGACACGACGTGCTGGCCAAGCTCCATAAGAGTTGTCCGGGGGTCTAGCTAACCTCTGGTCGGGGCTTGACCGGCACGAAAAAAAAAAAAAAAATTTTTGTTTACTAAACGTGATTTTGGCAACCTGTGGTGTAATAGTCAGCATGCTCGCCTTGCAAGCGAGTGGACCCCTGTTCGATTCCCGGACAGAGTGAAACTATGAGCATTTTTTTTACGTCATTTGGCTTTCTATTTACCAGTAAATGGGAACCTGGATGTCAATCGATTTGCGGATCTTATTCTGGAATAATGGTTAGCCAGTGCAGTTGCCGAGTTGTCCGGTCTTCTCGGACTATTCATTGAAACTGGGTCATACAACTCGTTAACTTAGGGTGTGGTTGTGGTGTTGGCGACAGATTCTAACACCTTAAACAAATTCACGCCTAGGTGGCCCTAGGGCCGGCCATCCTCGTACACGAAGGGCAACCATTATTGTTACGTGTATAATATTACCATCACTACCACAACCAGCATTATCACTACCATTGTCATCTTCTCAACTATCATCATTCCTTCCCTCTTCCTCCTCCTGCCTCCTATTTTAATAATTATCGTCTCAATTATTATTATTATCATCATTATTTTTATTATTATAAATACCGTATTATTATTATTAACAATACAACATGTGGCTGGAACAACAGTAGAAATTAGAAATAAGATAAAAAGTTGTATTAAAATAACAATTAAAACACAAACAAGAACCACAGGTACAAGTCGATCAGTTTTTTATCATGTGAGAGAGAGAGAGAGAGAGAGAGAGAGAGAGAGAGAGAGAGAAAGAGAGAGAGAGTGTCCCTGGCTCACTGTTACGTTATGACAAAGTTGTTGGCAAATATATGGTATGGAAATTGTGTTGATACTCTCTCTCTCTCTGTGTGTCTCTCTCTCGCTCTCTCTCTCACACACACACCAACCACAAACAAACAACACATCACAAACAAACAAGCAAGCAACAACACAACACAAACAATAATGACACCACAAAAAACATCATTCTGAAGAAGAAGAAGAAGAAGAAGAAGAAGGCTAGATTACGTTAGGTTACGTTAGGTTAGGCTAGATTAGGTTAAGTTAGGTTAGGTCTGGTCAGGTTACAGTATGCATGAAGGTATTCATTTATATGTATATTTATGATCTACAGGATCGTTTATGGCCAGTCAAAGGCTTCTAGAAAAGACAAATACATAGAAGTTATCACTAATGGCCAATTATCCCTATTTAGTGTAACATACAGTATATATTAGGTGGAGTTCTGCTTTTATTTGTTTGTTTTCGGATTATTTAATATTTATTTGTTAACATTTAGCTTAGAATAAGTAAATATTATACAAAACAAAACATTGAAAAACTCACAAGTGAATTGTAACATATAATCAAGTCCAGATAATAATACCAATACCACGTGCTGGTCAAGCTCCGAAAGAGTTGTCCGGGGGTCTAGCTAACCTCTGGTCGGGGCTTCACCAGCACGAAAAAAAAAAAAAAATTTACTAAACGAGATTTTGGCAACCTGTGGTGTAATAGTCAGCATGCTCGCCTTGCAAGCGAGTGGACCCCTGTTCGATTCCCGGACAGAGTGAAATATGAGCATTTTTTTTTACGCCATTTGGCTTTCTATTTACCAGTAAATGGGAACCTGGATGTTAATCGATTTGCGGATCTTATTCCGGAATAATGGTTAGCCAGTGCAGTTGCCGAGTTGTCCGGTCTTCTCGGACTATTCATTGAAACTGCGTCATACAACTCGTTAACTTAGGGTGTGGTTGTGGTGTTGGCGACAGATTTTAACACCTTAAACAAATTCATGCCTAGGTTGCTCTAGAGCCGGCCATCCTCGTACACAAAGGGCAACCATTATTGTTACGTGTGTAATATTACCATCACTACCACAACCAGCATTATCACTACTATTGTCATCTTCTCAACTATCATCATTCCTTCCCTCTTCCTCCTCCTGCCTCCATAATTTAATAATTATCGTCTCAATTATTATTATTATTATTATTATTACCGTATTATTATTATTATTATTATTATTATTATTATTATTATTATTATTAACAATACAACATGTGGCTGCAACAACAGTAGAAATTAGAAATAAGATAAAAGGTTGTATTAAATTAGCAATTAAAGCACAAACAAGAACTACAGTTACAAGTCGATCAGTTTTTTATCATGAGAGAGAGAGAGAGAGAGAGAGAGAGAGAGAGTCCCTGGCTCACTGTTACGTTATGACAAATTTGTTGGTAAGTATATGGTATGGAAATTGTGTTGATATTCTCTCTCTCTCTCTCTCTCTGTGTGTCTCTCTCTCTCTCTCTGTGTGTCTCTCTCTCTCTCTCTCTCTCTCTCTCTCTCTCTCTCTCTCTCTCTCACACACACCAACTACAAACAAACAACACATCACAACAAACAAGCAAGCAACAACACAACACAAACAATAATGACACCACAAAAAACATCATTCTAAAAAACAAACAATAAAACAAACAAAAACAATAAAACAAACAAACATAGCAACAAACAATAAAACAAACAAACAATCAAACAAACAATAAAACGGTCAAACGAAGAATAAAACAAAATAAACAAACAATAAAACATACAAACAAAAAATAAAACAAACAAACATACATAAAAACAATCAAACAAACATAAAAACAATAAAAAAACAGACCCTCTTCAACAAACCACCACCACCAAGGACTTCACTAACCTACCACCTCCACCACCACCTCCTACAACACTATTTATAATCCCAAAACTTCCCAAAGGTCACTCCTGCCTCGGGGACCTTTGGGGGTTAACACTGCCCACTGGTCTAGATCTGGCGAGAAAACTGCCCCCACCCAAAGGTCACTTGTTGGGTGTCACAAAGCGCCTGCTGGGTGATTTAGGTGAGTCTTCCCCCGCCCTCCCCCATCCCCCCTCTCCAACCCAGGGTCACATTGTGTAAGGTTAAGGCGTTTGAATTTTAATTTAGTTGATGATAGTATAATGCAGAGGAGGAGGAGGAGGAGGAGAAAAAGAACAAGAACAAGAACAAAAAGAACAAGAAAAAGAACAAGAAGAAGGCTAGATTACGTTAGGTTACGTTAGGTTAGGTTAGGCTAGATTAGGTTAAGTTAGGTTAGGTCTGCTCAGGTTACATTATGCATGAAGGTATTCATTTATATGTATATATATGATCTACAGGATCGTTTATGGCCAGTCAAAGGCTTCTAGAAAAGACAAATACATAGAAGTTATCACTAATGGCCAATTATCCCTATTTAGTGTAACATACAGTATATATTAGGTGGAGTTCCGCTTTTATTTGTTTGTTTTCGTATTATTTAAGGCATTTATTTGTTAACATTTAGCTTAGAATAAGTAAATATTATACAAAACAAAACGTTGAAAAACTCACAAGTGAATTTGTAACATATAATCAAGTCGAGATAATATTACCAATACCACGTGCTGGTCAAGCTCCGAAAGAGTTGTCCGGGGGTCTAGCTAACCTCTGGTCGGGGCTTGACCAGCACGAAAAAAAAAAAAAAAATTTTACTAAACGTGATTTTGGCAACCTGTGGTGTAATAGTCAGCATACTCGCCTTGCAAGCGAGTGGACCCCTGTTCGATTCCCGGACGGAGTGAAACTATGAGCATTTTTTTTTACGTCATTTGGCTTTCTATTTACCAGTAAATGGGAACCTGAATGTTAATCGATTTGCGGATCTTATTCTGGAATAATGGTTAGCCAGTGCAGTTGCCGAGATGTCCGGTCTTCTCGGACTATTCATTGAAACTGGGTCATACAACTCGTTAACTTTGGGTGTGGTTGTGGTGTTGGCGACAGATTCTAACACCTTAAACAAATTCACGCCTAGGTTGCTCTAGAGCCGGCCATCCTCGTACACAAAGGGCAACCATTATTGTTACGTGTATAATATTACCATCACTACCACAACCAGCATTATCACTACCATTGTCATCTTCTCAACTATCATCATTCCTTCCCTCTTCCTCCTCCTGCCTCCATAATTTAATAATTATCGTCTCAATTATTATTATTATCATCATTATTTTTATTATTATTATTACCGTATTATTATAATTATTATTATTATTATTATTATTATTATTATTATTATTATTATTATTATTATTATTAACAATACAACATGTGGCTGGAACAACAGTAGAAATTAGAAATAAGATAAAAAGTTGTATTAAATTAACAATTAAAACACAAACAAGAACCACAGGTACAAGTCGATCAGTTTTTTATCATGAGAGAGAGAGAGAGAGAGTCCCTGGCTCACTGTTACGTTATGACAAAGTTGTTGGTAAATATATGGTATGGAAATTGTGTTGATACTCTCTCTTTCCCTCTCACACACACCAACCACAAACAAACAAACAACACATCACAAGCAAGCAAGCAACAACACAACACAAACAATAATGACACCACAAAAAACATCATTAGAAGAAGAAGAAGAAGAAGAAGAAGAAGAAGAAGAAGAAGAAGAAGAAGAAGAAGAAGAAGAAGAAGAAGAAGAAGAAGAAGAAGAAGAAGAAGAAGAAGAAGAAGAAGGAGGAGGAGGAGGAGGAGGAGAACAAGAACAAGAAGGCTAGATTACGTTAGGTTACGTTAGGTTAGGTTAGGCTAGATTAGATTAAGTTAGGTTAGGTCTGGTCAGGTTACATTATGCATGAAGGTATTCATTTATATGTATATTTATGATCTACAGGATCGTTTATGGCCAGTCAAAGGCTTCTAGAAAAGATTAATACATAGAAGTTATCACTAATGGCCAATTATCCCTATTTAGTGTAACATACAGTATATATTAGGTGGAGTTCCGCTTTTATTTGTTTGTTTTCGTATTATTTAAGTCATTTATTTGTTAACATTTAGCTTAGAATAAGTAAATTTTATACAAAACAAAACATTGAAAAACTCACAAGTGAATTTGTAACATATAATCAAGTCCAGATAATAATACCAATACCACGTGCTGGTCAAGCTCCGAAAGAGTTGTCCGGGGGTTTAGCTAACCTCTGGTCGGGGCTTGACCAGCAAGAAAAAAAAAAAAAATTTTACTAAACGAGATTTTGGCAACCTGTGGTGTAATAGTCAGCATGCTCGCCTTGCAAGCGAGTGGACCCCTGTTCGATTCCCGGACAGAGTGAAACTATGAGCATTTTTTTTTAAGTCATTTGGCTTTCTATTTACCAGTAAATGGGAACCTGGATGTTAATCGATTTGCGGATCTTATTCTGGAATAATGGTTAGCCAGTGCAGTTGCCGAGTTGTCCGGTCTTCTCGGACTATTCATTGAAACTGCGTCATACAACTCGTTAACTTAGGGTGTGGTTCGGTGTGGTTGTGGTGTTGGCGACAGATTCTAACACCTTAAACAAATTCACGCCTAGGTTGCTCTAGAGCCGGCCATCCTCGTACACGAAGGGCAACCATTATTGTTACGTGTATAATATTACTATCACTACCACAACCAGCATTATCAATACTATTGTCATCTTCTCAACTATCATCATTCCTTCCCTCTTCCTCCTCCTGCCTCTATATTTTAATAATTATCGTCTCAATTATTCTTATTATCATCATTATTTTTATTATTATTATTACCGTATTATTATTATTATTATTATTATTATTATTATTATTATTATTATTATTAACAATACAACATGTGGCTGCAACAACAGTAGAAATTAGAAATAAGATAAAAAGTTGTATTAAATTAACAATTAAAACACAAACAAGAACCACAGGTACAAGTCGATCAGTTTTTTATCATGAGAGAGAGAGAGAGAAAGAGAGAGAGAGAGAGAGTCCCTGGCTCACTGTTACGTTATGACAAAGTTGTTGGCAAATATATGGTATGGAAATTGTGTTGATACTCTCTCTCGCTCTCTCTCTCTCTCGCTCTCTCTCTCTCTGTGTCTCTCTCTCTCTCTGTGTCTCTCTCTCTCTCACACACACACCAACCACAAACAAACAACACATCACAAACAAACAAGCAAGCAACAACACAACACAAACAATAATGACACCACAAAAAACATCATTCTAAAAAACAAACAATAAAACAAACAAAAACAATAAAACAAACAAACATACCAACAAACAATAAAACAAACAAACAATCAAACAATAAAACGAACAAACGAAGAATAAAACAAAACAAACAAACAAACATACATAAAAACAATCAAACAAACATAAAAACAATAAAAAAACAGACCCTCTTCAACAAACCACCACCACCAAGGACTTCACTAACCTACCACCTCCACCTCCACCTCCTACAACACTATTTATAATCCCAAAACTTCCCAAAGGTCACTCCTGCCTCGATGACCTTTGGGGGTTAACACTGCCCACTGGTCTAGATCTGGCGAGAAAACTGCCCCCACCCAAAGGTCACTTGTTGGGTGTCACAAAGCGCCTGCTGGGTGATTTAGGTGAGTCTTCCCCCATCCCCCCTCTCCAACCCAGGGTCACAGTGTGTAAGGTTAAGGCGTTTGAATTTTAATTTAGTTGATGATGGTATAATGCAGAGGAGGAGGAGCAGGAGAACAAGAACAAGAAGAACAAGAACAAGAACAAGAACAGGAAGAACAAGAACAAGAAGGCTAGATTACGTTAGGTTACGTTAGGTTAGGTTAGGCTAGATTAGGTTAAGTTAGGTTAGGTTAGGCTAGATTAGGTTAAGTTAGGTTAGGTCTGGTCAGGTTACATTATGCATGAAGTTATTCATTTATATGTATATTTATGATCTACAGGATCGTTTATGGCCAGTCAAAGGCTTCTAGAAAAGATAAATACATAGAAGTTATCACTAATGGCCAATTATCCCTATTTAGTGTAACATACAGTATATATTAGGTGGAGTTCCGCTTTTATTTGTTTGTTTTCGTATTATTTAAGTCATTTATTTGTTAACATTTAGCTTAGAATAAGTAAATATTATACAAAACAAAACATTGAAAAACTCACAAGTGAATTTGTAACATATAATCAAGTCTAGATAATAATACCAATACCACGTGCTGGTCAAGCTCCGAAAGAGTTGTCCGGGGGTCTAGCTAACCTCTGGTCGGGGCTTGACCAGCACGAAAAAAAAAAAAAATTTTACTAAACGTGATTTTGGCAACCTGTGGCGTAATAGTCAGCATACTCGCCTTGCAAGAGAGTGGACCCCTGTTCGATTCCCGGACGGAGTGAAACTATGAGCATTTATTTTTTACGTCATTTGGCTTTCTATTTACCAGTAAATGGGAACCTGGATGTTAATCGATTTGCGGATCTTATTCTGGAATAATGGTTTAGTCAGTGCAGTTGCCGCGTTGTCCGGTCTTCTCGAACTATTCATTGAAACTGGGTCATACTACTCGTTAACTTAGGGTGTGGTTGTGGTGTTGGCGACAGATTCTAACACCTTAAAAAAATTCACGCCTACGTTGCTCTAGAGCCGGCCATCCTCGTACACGAAGGGCAACCATTATTGTTACGTGTATAATATTACCATCACTACCACAACCAGCATTATCACTACTATTGTCATCTTCTCAACTATCATCATTCCTTCCCTCTTCCTCCTCCTGCCTCCATATTTTAATAATTATCGTCTCAATTATTATTATTATCATCATTATTTTTATTATTATTATTACCGTATTATTATTATTATTATTATTATTATCAATACAACATGTGGCTGGAACAACAGTAGAAATTAGAAATAAGATAAAAAGTTGTATTAAATTAACACTTAAAACACAAACAAGAACCACAGGTACAAGCCGATCAGTTTTTTATCATGAGAGAGAGAGAGAGAGAGAAAGAGAGAGAGAGAGACAGAGTCCCTGGCTCACTGTTACGTTATGACAAAGTTGTTGGTAAATATATGGTATGGAAATTGTGTTGATACTCTCTCTCTCTCTCTCTCTCTCTCTCTGTGTCTCTCTCTCTCTGTGTCTCTCTCTCTCTCGCACACACCAACTACAAACAAACAACACATCACAAACAAACAAGCAAGCAACAACACGACACAAACAATAATGACACCACAAAAACATCATTCTAAAAACAAACAATAAAACAAACAAAAACAATAAAACAAACAAACATACCAACAAACAATAAAACAAACAAACAATCAAACAAACAATAAAACGGTCAAACGAAGAATAAAACAAAACAAACACAATAAAACATACAAACAAACAATAAAACAAACAAACATACATAAAAACAATCAAACAAACATAAAAACAATAAAAAAACAGACCCTCTTCAACAAACCACCACCACCAAGGACTTCACTAACCTACCACCTCCACCACCACCTCCTACAACACTATTTATAATCCAAAAACTTCCCAAAGGTCACTCCTGCCTCGGTGACCTTTGGGGGTTAACACTGCCCACTGGTCTAGATCTGGCGAGAAAACTGCCCCCACCCAAAGGTCACTTGTTGGGTGTCACAAAGCGCCTGCTGGGTGATTTAGGTGAGTCTTCCCCCGCCCTCCCCCATCCCCCTCTCCAACCCAGGGTCACAGTGTGTAAGGTTAAGGCGTTTGAATTTTAATTTAGTTGATGATGGTATAATGCAGAGGAGGAGGAGGAGGAGGAGAAAAAGAACAAGAAGAACAAGAACAAGAAGAAGGCTAGATTACGTTAGGTTACGTTAGGTTAGGTTAGGCTACATTAGGTTAAGTTAGGTTAGGTCTGGTCAGGTTACATTATGCATGAAGGTATTCATTTATATGTATATCTATGATCTACAGGATCGTTTATGGCCAGTCAAAGGCTTCTAGAAAAGACAAATACATAGAAGTTATCACTAATGGCCAATTATCCCTATTTGGTGTAACATACAGTATATATTAGGTGGAGTTCCGCTTTTATTTATTTGTTTTCGTATTATTTAAGTCATTTATTTGTTAACATTTAGCTTAGAATAAGTAAATATTATACAAAACAAAACATTGAAAAACTCACAAGTGAATTTGTAACATATAATCAAGTCGAGATGATATTACCAATACCACGTGCTGGTCAAGCTCCGAAAGAGTTGTCCGGGGGTCTAGCTAACCTCTGGTCGGGGCTTGACCAGCACGAAAAAAAAAAAAAAAATTTTACTAAACGTGATTTTGGCAACCTGTGGTGTAATAGTCAGCATACTCGCCTTGCAAGCGAGTGGACCCCTGTTCGATTCCCGGACGGAGTGAAACTATGAGCATTTTTTTTTACGTCATTTGGCTTTCTATTTACCAGTAAATGGGAACCTGAATGTTAATCGATTTGCGGATCTTATTCTGGAATAATGGTTAGCCAGTGCAGTTGCCGAGTTGTCCGGTCTTCTCGGACTATTCATTGAAACTGGGTCATACAACTCGTTAACTTAGGGTGTGGTTGTGGTGTTGGCGACAGATTTTAACACCTTAAACAAATTCACGCCTAGGTTGCTCTAGAGCCGGCCATCCTCGTAGACAAAGGGCAACCATTATTGTTACGTGTGTAATATTACCATCACTACCACAACCAGCATTATCACTACCATTGTCATCTTCTCAACTATCATCATTCCTTCCCTCTTCCTCCTCCTCCCTCCATAATTTAATAATTATCGTCTCAATTATTATTATTATCATCATTATTTTTATTATTATTATTACCGTATTATTATTATTATTAACAATACAACATGTGGCTGCAACAACAGTAGAAATTAGAAATAAGATAAAAAGTTGTATTAAATTAACAATTAAAACACAAACAAGAACCACAGGTACAAGTCGATCAGTTTTTTATCATGAGAGAGAGAGAGAGAGAGAGAGAGAGAGAGAGAGAGAGAGAGATCCCTGACTCACTGTTACGTTATGACAAAGTTGTTGGTAAATATATGGTATGGAAATTGTGTTGATATTCTCTCTCTCTCTATCTCTCTCTCTCTGTGTCTCTCTCTCTCTCACACACCAACCACAAACAAACAACACATCACAAACAAACAATCAAGCAACAACACAACACAAACAATAACGACACCACAAAAAACATCATTCTAAAGAAGAAGAAGAAGGCTAGATTACGTTAGGTTACGTTAGGTTAGGTTAGGCTAGATTAGGTTAAGTTAGGTTAGGTCTGGTCAGGTTACATTATGCATGAAGGTATTCATTTATATGTATATTTATGATCTACAGGATCGTTTATGGCCAGTCAAAGGCTTCTAGAAAAGACAAATACATAGAAGTTATCACTAATGGCCAATTATCCCTATTTAGTGTAACATACAGTATATATTAGGTGGAGTTCCGCTTTTATTTGTTTGTTTTCGTATTATTTAAGTCATTTATTTGTTAACATTTAGCTTAGAATAAGTAAATATTATACAAAACAAAACATTGAAAAACTCACAAGTGAATTTGTAACATATAATCAAGTCCAGATAATAATACCAATACCACGTGCTGGTCAAGCTCCGAAAGAGTTGTCCGGGGGTCTAGCTAACCTCTGGTCGGGGCTTGACCAGCACGAAAAAAATAATAATAATTTTTTAGTAAACGTGATTTTGGCAACCTGTGGTGTAATAGTCAGCATGCTCGCCTTGCAAGCGAGTGGACCCCTGTTCGATTCCCGGACAGAGTGAAACTATGAGCATTTTTTTTTAAGTCATTTGGCTTTCTATTTACCAGTAAATGGGAACCTGGATGTTAATCGATTTGCGGATCATATTCTGGAATAATGGTTAACCAGTGCAGTTGCCGAGTTGTCCGGTCTTCTCGGACTATTCATTGAAACTGGGACATACAACTCGTTAACTTAGGGTGTGGTTGTGGTGTTGGCGACAGATTCTAACACCTTAAACAAATTCACGCCTAGGTTGCTCTAGAGCCGACCATCCTCGTACACGAAGGGCAACCATTATTGTTACGTGTATAATATTACCATCACTACCACAATAGGGTGTGTCATAGGAGGGAAGATCAGCTAAAACTAATGGCCCATCACTTTTTTGGTAGATTTTAGTGTATATAAACAGAAAATATTTTCAGTTTCAATATTTTGCAACCTTTTGCTAGGTAAATTTTAGCATGAAATTGATCGAAAATCTAACGTACAGCTGCATTAGTGCATTACAATTATATAGTGAACATTGCTTTCTGACTTCATTCTTTAACAACCCAACGAACAATATTTTGTTCTGTTTCAGATTCTGATGCATTTATAAGTTAATAATATTTGCGATGGCTGCTTGTGTCAGGACGAGGAACCAAAAATCCAGCCATCTCAGTCACTATCTTGGGTCTGGGAGAGAGCTCCTGAAGTCGGAGTTGCCTACATTGAGAGATAGGATACGGTGTTTTAATCAGGCCGTCGGTGAAAAGACCAAAGAGCTTACACAAGCAAAGACGTGCCAGTGATATGACCAAAGCTGTCTTGGCACAGTACACTCTGGCTAACGCTCAGTTCAAGCACTCCAGTCATAACAAGTCAGAAGAAGATTGGTGAACTGCTAGCCAGTTGGGAAAAACAAGAAGATATCTCTCTTGGGAGGCTTTGCAGTTAAGGACAGCTTTGCTTAGCGCCAACTGGACCAGTTATTTGACATAATTACTTGCAAGTGCCCAATTGTTCTCTGTCCTGAGTTTGGATGCGATCGTGACATAAATCCGGGGCCCACATCTCCTGTATTTGCAAGCGTGAACTGAAGATTCCTGTGATCGAACTGGCATTTGTCAAAGCACAGAGAGAGAAGACTGGCAGTATAGGGGCTCTCATGATTTCTAGCCAAGATATTCCGGAGTCCAAGAGACAGGAGGCTGCCACAGAGAGACAGAAGAGGAGAAGAGTTGCCGAGAAAAGAGACTTGAGAAGGCCCAGGGTGAGGTAAAAAAGGCCGATGATTGGAGTCAAGCTGATTCAGAATTTAATGACTTCCCCATGGCTGATCCGAGTGCTGACCAGGAGAATGGTGACTTTGTCCCTAACCCAGAAAATAATGATCCCAAACCTTCCAGGCATAAGATTCGAAATAGGAAAGATATCCCGAGCATAGCTCTGGCCAGCATGCGACACCACACTGGTCTCAGAGAAACTGCAGAGATAGCAACAGCTGCCTGGGTTGACGGTGGTTTGATAACACCTGATGATGTTCACCTGGTGATAGATCATAACAAAGTAAGGAGAGCTCAGGAGAAACTTGTCAGTAACCTAGAAGAGGAGTTTGATAAGGGGATAAGAGAAAATAGAATCAATTGTTTGTTCTTTGATGGGAGAAGGGATGACACTAAAGTGTTCATGAAAGTTGGAGATTCTGACAAGTTGTTCCCTGCCATGGTGAAGGAGGAACACTACTCCTGCTGCAATGAACTTGGGAGGAAATGTTGTGGCATTTCACTCCAGAAAAGATGACATCAAACCAGCTGAGATAGTGGCAGATAACATTGTGGGCTAGTAGAGAGGGCGTGGAGCCCTGCAGGCCATTGGAGGGGACAGCACCAACACAGACACAGGGGTGTGGGGTCATACAGTGGATAGAGCGGAAGATTGGGAGGAAGCTGGTCTGGATTGTTTGTGACCTTCACACCAACGAGTTGCCACTCAGACATCTGATCCAGGAGCTGGATGGCAAGACTCTTTCAAACAACAGATGGTCTGGTCCTCTTGGCAAGATGCTGGACTCTGCCACTGAGTTAGAAATAAATCCGAGCTTTGAAAAAATCACAGTTGGCCCTCCACTCATTGAGCTTGCACATACTGTCATTGACGACCTGAGTACTGACCAGTACTATGGTTACATGATTTGCAGTGCCATCAAAACTGGGGTCATACTGACAGACTTGCCCACTGCGAATAGGTCCAGTCTCCCCACATTCTAGGTGTCTAACGGCTCTCAGGTTCTGCAGAATTTGGGTCGCTCATCCATAAACTGAAAGGAATCCAGCTACAGCCTGAGACTTGTCAATTCATCGTGATCCATCACCCACTTAGAATTGGTTTTCAACACCAGGGTCCGTCATCATTCCTCCGAAGGTCAGGCATGTTCTCTTCCAGCCCAGGCTCCTGAGTCAGCCAAGGGAAGGTTGTTCAGATTGTGGAGCAGACTGTGAGGAAGTCTTCCTGGTATGCTCATCCAGGGGCAGTTCTGCAGACAATGCTCTGCAGTGGGATGAGAGAGAAAGTGGCAGTCAAAGATCTTGGATATAGGACTTATGATCATTCGTTTCACTATTACGGATCATTTCATCTAATAAATTAACCTGATACATTGCTTTACTTTAAATAAGCTATTTAGTGGTGTTGGTAAAAAGGGTAGAATACTGAATTTTCATAAGATTTCAAGTTAAAATTTACCTAGCAAAAAATGAAAACTTTTCAAATCTGAAGATATCACATGATTCTGCACATAGAACTACTTCATTAATACCATGGGCCGAATTTTCAAACTCAAAAAAAAAATTCGCCTCCGTATGACACACCCTACTCCCCCACAGTCCACCACCACCACCTCCTGCTGCTGCACCTACAGAATCAACTCTCCCACAGTTCACCACCACCACCTGCTGCTGCTGCACCTACAGGATCACCTCCCCAACAGTCCACCATCACCACCTGCCGCCATTGCACCTACAGGATCAACTCCCCCACAGTCCACTACCACCATCACCTGCTGCTGCTGCTATTGTTGCTGTTGCTGCTGCACCTAAGGCATCAACTTTCCCACAGTCCACCACCACTCTGCAGCTGCACCTACAGGATCAACTACCCCACAGTCCACCACCCCCTGCTGCTGCACCTACAGGATCAAATCCACCACAGGCCGCCGCCACCACCACCTGCTGCTGCTGCTGCTGCTGTTGTTGCTGCTGTTGTTGTTGTTGCTGCTGCTGCTGCACCTACAGGATCAACTCCCCCAAAGTCCACTACCACCACCTGCTGCTGCGGCTGCACCTACAGGATCAACTCCCCCACAGTCCACTACCATCACCTGCTGCTGCTGCATCTACAGGATCAACTCCCCCTCAGTCTACTGCCACCACCTGCTGCTGCTGCTGCTTATGTTGTTGTTGTTGTTGTTGTTGTTGTTGTTGTTGTTGTTGCTGCTGCACCTACAGGATGAACTCCCCCAC
>NW_024711976.1:0-45292 GCF_018991925.1 Homarus americanus | reverse complement strand
CAGGACCCGACGACGACACGTTGGGACAAGGTGGGCATAGTGATGGGCGCCGGCCGGTCGCGGGACTACAAGGATAGGATGCCGAGCGGCCGTGTCTGGTGGAGGAACCGCCGCTTCCTCCGGCCAGTCCCACCCCCTGCTGCTGGCCCCCTGACCGAAGACGAGTCACCTACACCTCACGAGGATCCGCCCCACAGTGCACCTCGACGCTCAGAGCGACTTAGAACTAAGAAGTCCGCTCAAGACAAAGACTATGAGCGTGAGGGGGGAGGGAGATGTAGGTTATGTATCTAAGCTACTGTGCCGAGTAGCAACCCTGTACATAAGCTACTGTGCCGAGTAGCAACCCTGTACATAAGCTACTGTGCCGAGTAGCATTTATATATATAATCACGTGGCAACACTGCACGTGTTATGTGGCAACATTGCCCCGAGGCTGCCATTTGGCAAGGCAGCCTCAGTCTGACTGTGTGAGCCGTGCTTGACACACGCTGGTCACCACTTGTATTTCTCTCATCCACAATAAACGGACTCAGTGTTACTCAGTGTTTCCCTAACCATCACTGCATTCTTCAGGGCACACTAGTAACCTTCACGTCATACAACTCGTTAACTTAGGGTGTGCTTGTGGTGTTGGCGACAGATTCTAACACCTTAAACAAATTCACGCCTAGGTTGCTCTAGAGCCGGCCATCCTCGTACACGAAGGGCAACCATTATTGTTACGTGTATAATATTACCATCACTTCCACAACCAGCATTATCACTACTATTGTCATCTTCTCAACTATCATCATTCCTTCCCTCTTCCTCCTCCTGCCTCTATATTTGAATAATTATCGTCTCAAAAATTATTATTATCATCATTATTTTTATTATTATTATTACCGTATTATTATTATTATTATTACTAACAATACAACATGTGTCTGCAACAACAGTAGAAATTAGAAATAAGATAATAAGTTGTATTAAATTAACAATTAAAACACAAACAAGAACCACAGGTACAAGTCGATCAGTTTTTTATCATGAGAGAGAGAGAGAGAGAGAGAGGGAGAGTCCCTGGCTCACTGTTACGTTATGACAAAGTTGTTGGTAAATATATGGTATGGAAATTGTGTTGATACTCTCTCTCTCTCTCTCTCTCTCTCTCTCTCTCTCTCTCTCTCGCACACACACACCAACTACAAACAAACAACACATCACAAACAAACAAGCAAGCAACAACACAACACAAACAATAATGACACCACAAAAAACATCATTCTAAAAAACAAACAATAAAACAAACAAAAACAATAAAACAAACAAACAATCAAAAAATAAAACGAACAAACGAAGAATAAAACAAAACAAACAATAAAACAAACAAACAAACAGTAAAACAAACAAACATACATAAAAACAATCAAACAAACAAAAACAATAAAAAAACAGACCTTCTTCAACAAACCACCACCACCAAGGACTTCACTAACCTACCACCTCCACCACCACCTCATTACAACTCTATTTATAATCCTAAAACTTCCCAAAGGTAACTCCTGCCTCGGTGACCTTTGGGGGTTAACACTGCCCACTGGTCTTAGATCTGGCGAGAAAACTGCCCCCACCCAAAGGTCACTTGTTGGATATCACAAAGCGCCTGCTGGGTGATTTAGGTGAGTCTTCCCCCGCCCTCCCCCATCCCCCCTCTCCAACCCAGGGTCACAGTGTGTAAGGTTAAGGCGTTTGAATTTTAATTTAGTTGATGATGGTATAATGCAGTGGAGGAGGAGGAGGAGAAGGAAGAGGAGGAGGAGGAGAACAAGAACAAGAACAAGAACAAGAAGAACAAGAACAATAACAAGAAGAACAAGACCAAGAACAAGAAGGCTAGATTACGTTAGGTTAGGTTAGGCTAGATTAGGTTAAGTTAGGTTAGGTCTAGTCAGGTTACATTATGCATGAAGGTATTCATTTATATGTATATTTATGATCTACAGGATCGTTTATGGCCAGTCAAAAGCTTCCAGAAAAGAGAAATACATAGAAGTTATCACTAATGGCCAATTATCCCTATTTAGTGTAATATACAGTATATATTAGGTGGAGTTCCGCTTTTATTTGTTTGTTTTCGTATTATTTAAGTCATTTATTTGTTAACATTTAGCTTAGAATAAGTAAATATTATACAAAACAAAACATTGAAAACTCACAAGTGAATTTGTAACATATAATCAAGTCGATATAATAATACCAATACCACGTACTGGTCAAGCTCCGAAAGAGTTGTCCGGGGGTCTAGCTAACCTCTGGTCGGGGCTTGACCAGCACGAAAAAAAAAAAAAAAAATTTTACTAAACATGATTTTGGCAACCTGTGGTGTAATAGTCAGCATACTCGCCTAGCAAGCGAGTGGACCCCTGTTCGATTCCCGGACGGAGTGAAACTATGAGCATTATTTTTTTACGTCATTTGGCTTTCTATTTACCAGTAAATGGGAACCTGGATGTTAATCGATTTGCGGATCTTATTCTGGAATAATGGTTAGCCAGTGCAGTTGCCGAGTTGTCCGGTCTTCTCGGACTATTCATTGAAACTGGGACATACAACTCGTTAACTTAGGGGGTGGTTGTGGTGTTGGCGACAGATTCTTACACCTTAAACAAATTCACGCCTAGGTTGCTCTAGAGCCGGCCATCCTCGTACACGAAGGGCAACCATTAATGTTACGTGTATAATATTACCATCACTACCACAACCAGCATTATCACTCCTATTGTCATCTTCTCAACTATCATCATTCCTTCCCTCTTCATCCTCCTGCCTCCATATTTTAATAATTATCGTCTCAATTATTATTATTATCATCATTATTTTTATTAATTATTATTACCGTATTATTATTATTATAATTATTATTATTATTATTATTAACAATACGACATGTGGCTGGAACAACAGTAGAAATTAGAAATAAGATAAAAAGTTGTATTAAATTAACAATTAAAACACAAACAAGAACCACAGGCACAAGCCGATCAGTTTTTTATCATGAGAGAGAGAGAGAGAGAGAGAGAGAGAGAGAGAGAGAGAGAGAGAGAGAGTCCCTGGCTCACTGTTACGTTATGACAAAGTTGTTGGTAAATATATGGTATGGAAATTGTGTTGATACTCTCTCTCACACACACACACCAACCACAAACAAACAACACATCACAAAACAAACAAGTAAGCAACAACACAAACAGTTAATAATGACATCACAAAAACATCATTCTAAAAACAAACAAACATACCAACAAACAATAAAACAAACAAACAATCAAACAAACAATAAAACGGTCAAACGAAGAATAAAACCAAACAAACAAACAATAAAACATACAAACAAACAATAAAACAAACAAACAGACATAAAAACAATTAAACAAACATAAAAACAATAAAAAAACAGACCCTCTTCAACAAACCACCACCACCAAGGACTTCACTAACCTACCACCTCCACCACCACCTCATTACAACTCTATTTATAATCCCAAAACTTCCCAAAGGTCACTCCTGCCGCGGGGACCTTTGGGGGTTAACACTGCCCACTGGTCTACTTCTGGCGAGAAAACTGCCCCCACCCAAAGGTCACTTGTTGGGTGTCACACAGCGCCTGCTGGGTGATTTAGGCGAGTCTTCCCCCGCCCTCCCCCATCCCCCCTCTCCAACCCAGGGTCACAGTGTGTAAGGTTAAGGCGTTTGAATTTTAGTTTAGTTGATGATGGTATAATGCAGAGGAGGAGGAGGAGGAGAAGGAGGAGGAGGAGGAGGAGAACAAGAACAAGAACAAGAACAAGGCTAGATTACGTTAGGTTACGTTAGTTTAGGTTAGGCTAGATTAGGGTAAGTTAGGTTAGGTCTGGTCAGGTTACATTATGCATGAAGGTTTTCATTTATATGTATATTTATGATCTACAGGATCGTTTATGGCCAGTCAAAGGCTTCTAGAAAAGATAAATACATAGAAGTTATCACTAATGGCCAATTATCCCTATTTAGTGTAACATACAGTATATATTAGGTGGAGTTCCGCTTGTATTTGTTTGTTTTCGTATTATTTAAGTCATTTATTTGTTAACATTTAGCTTAGAATAAGTAAATATTATACATAACAAAACATTGAAAAACTCACAAGTGAATTTGTAACATATAATCAAGTCGAGATAATATTACCAATACCACGTGCTGGTCAAGCTCCGAAAGAGTTGTCCGGGGGTCTAGCTAACCTCTGGTCGGGGCTTGACCAGCACGAAAAAAAAAAAAAAATTTTACTAAGCATGATTTTGGCAACCTGTGGTGTAATAGTCAGCATACTCGCCTTGCAAGCGAATGGACCCCTGTTCGATTCCCGGACGGAGTGAAACTATGAGCATTTTTTTTTTACATCATTTGGCTTTCTATTTACCAGTAAATGGGAACCTGGATGTTAATCGATTTGCGGATCTTATTCTGGAATAATGGTTAGCCAGTGCAGTTCCGAGTTGTCCGGTCTTCTCGGACTATTCATTGAAACTGGGACATACAACTCGTTAACTTAGGGTGTGGTTGTGGTGTTGGCGACAGATTCTTACACCTTAAACAAATTCACGCCTAGGTTGTTTTATAGTTTTCATCCAAAAGAATGAAGGCAAACCATTAATCTTACGTATAATATTACCATCACTACCAATAAACTGTGCATTATCACTCCTTATTGTCATCTCTCGCTAATCAATATCATTCTCCTCCTCCTGCTCCATATTTAATAATTATCGTCCTCAATTATTATTATGATTATTATTTTATTATATTATTATTACCGTATTTTATTATTATTATTATTATTATTATTATTATTATTCACAATACAAATATGTATGGGAAACAACAGTAGAATAGAAATAAGATAAAAGCTATATTAAATAATTAGAATTTAAAATTTAAGGGAGAAATCATATGGGCAATAAGTCGATCAGTTTTTTATCAGTGGAGAGAGAGAGAGAGAGAGAGAGAGAGAGAGAGAGAGAGAGAGAGAGAGAGAGAGTCCCTGCTCACTGTGACGTACAGGACAAAGTTGTTGGAAAAGATATTTCTCTGTGTGTCTTTCTGTGTCTCTCAAACACACACACCAACCACAAACAAACAACACATCACAAACAAACAAGCAAGCAACAACACAACACAAACAATAATGACACCACAAAAAACATCATTCTAAAAAACAAACAATAAAACAAACAAAAACAATAAAACAAACAAATATACCAACAAACAATAAAACAAACAAACAATCAAACAATAAAACGAACAAACGAAGAATAAAACAAAACAAACAATAAAATAAACAAACAAACAAACAGTAAACCAAACAATCAAACATAAAAACAATAAAAAAAACAGACCCTCTTCAACAAACCACCACCACCAAGGACTTCACTAACCTACCACCTCCACCGCCACCGTAATTAATTGCAGTGTCAAAAATCGTTGGAATAAATATGAATATTTTCGGTATTTATGACATATTAGGGTGTGTCATAGGAGGGAAGATCAGCTAAAACTGATGGCCCATCACTTTTTTGGTAGATTTTAGTGTATATAAACAGAAAATAATTTCAGTTTCAATATTTTGCAACCTTTTGCTAGGTAAATTTTAGCGTGAAATTTATCGAAAATCTAACGTACAGCTGCATTAGTGCATTACAATTATATATTGAACATTGCTTTCTGACTTCATTCTTTAACAACCCAATTAACAATATTTTTTTCTGTTTCAGATTCTGATGCATTTATAAGTTGAAAATATTTGCGATGGCTGCTTGTGTCAGGACGAGGAACCAAAAATCAAGCCATCTCAGTCACTATCTTGGGTCTGGGAGAGAGCTCTTGAAGTCGGAGTTGCCTACATTGAGAGATGCTTTGAGATACGGTGTTTTAATCAGGCAAATCAGTGAAAAGAACCAAAGAACTTACACAAACAAAGACATTGCCAGTGATATGACCAAAGCAATCTTGGCACAGTACACTCTGGCTAACGCTCAGTTCAAGCCTCCAGTCATAACAAGTCAGAAGAAGATTAGTGAGAGACTGCTAGCCAGTTGGGAAAAGGCAAGAGATATCTCTCTTGGGAGAGGAAAACTTGCAGTTAAGGGCAGCTTTCCAAGCAACTGGACCAGTTATTTGACATAATTACTTGCAAGTGCCCAATTGTTCTTCTCTGGGTCCTGAGTTTGGATGCGATCGTGACTGTAAATCCGAGGCCCACATCTCCTGTATTTGCAAGCGTGAACTGAAGATTCCTGTGATCGAACTGGCATTTGTCAAAGCACAGAGAGAGAAGACTGGCAGTATAGGGGCTCTCATGATTTCTAGCCAAGATATTCCGGAGTCCAAGAGACAGGAGGCTGCCACAGAGAGACAGAAGAGGAGAAGAGTTGCCGAGGAAAAGAGACTTGAGAAGGCCCAGGGTGAGGTAAAAAGGCCGATGATTGGAGTCAAGCTGATTCAGAGTTTAATGACTTCCCCATGGCTGATCCGAGTGCTGACCAGGAGAATGGTGACTTTGTCCCTAACCCAGAAAATAATGATCCCAAACCTTCCAGGCATAAGATTCGAAATAGGAAAGATATCCCGAGCATAGCTCTGGCCAGCATGCGACACCACACTGGTCTCAGAGAAACTGCAGAGATAGCAACAGCTGCCTGGGTTGACGGTGGTTTGATAACACCTGATGATGTTCACCTGGTGATAGATCATAACAAAGTAAGGAGAGCTCAGGAGAAACTTGTCAGTAACCTAGAAGAGGAGTTTGATAAGGGGATAAGAGAAAATGGAATCAATTATTTGTTCTTTGATGGGAGAAGGGATGACACTAAAGTGTTCATGAAAGTTGGAGATTCTGACAAGTTGTTCCCTGCCATGGTGAAGGAGGAACACTACTCATGCTGCAGTGAGCCAGGAGGGAAGTATTTGTGGCATTTCACTCCAGAAAAATATGACATCAGGAAACCAGCTGAGATAGTGGCAGATAACATTGTGAACTGGCTCAGAGAGAAGAACGTAGACCAGACCCTGCAGGCCATTGGAGGGGACAGCACCAACACGAACACAGGGTGGCAAGGGGGGTCATACAGTGGATAGAGCGGAAGATTGGGAGGAAGCTGGTCTGGATTGTTTGTGACCTCCACACCAACGAGTTGCCACTCAGACATCTGATCCAGGAGCTGGATGGCAAGACTCTTTCAAACAACAGATGGTCTGGTCCTCTTGGCAAGATGCTGGACTCTGCCACTGAGTTAGAAATAAATCCGAGCTTTGAAAAAATCACAGTTGGCTCTCCACTCGTTGAGCTTGCACATACTGTCATAGACGACCTGAGTACTGACCAGTACTATGGTTACATGATTTGCAGTGCCATCAAAACTGGGGTCATGCCTGATAGACTTGCTTACCTGCAGATAGGTCCAGTCTCACATTCTAGGTGGCTCACAACGGCTCTCAGGTTCTGCAGAATTTGGGTCGCTCATCATAAACTGAAAGGGAACCAGCTTCACAACCTGAGACTTATTGTCCAATTCATCGTGAGTGTCTACTTGCCAAATTGGTTCAACACCAAGGTCAAGTCATCGTTCTCCGAAGGTCCGAGGCATGTTCTCTTCCAGCTTGAGCTCCTGAGGAGTCAGCCAAGGAAGGTTGTTCAGATTGTGGAGCAGACTGTGAGGAGATCTTCCTGGTATGCTCATCCCGAGGCAGTTCTGCAGACAATGCTCTGCAGTAAGGATGAGGAGGAGAGAAGAGTGGCAGTCAAAAAGATCTTGGATATGAGACTTATGAGAGGATCTGGGCATGACGAATCAGTTGGTGACGATTCCTTCAGGGTCAGGAAGACTCCTGAAGTCAATCTAGGTGTCAAGACCCTCACTGATCTCATAGATCTGGATAACATCCAGGCTGGCAGTGAGCCCCCTCTTACCTGCAGCCTCACCAATGTTCAAGTCAGAGCTTTCCTGGACAACCCCATGCATGTCCCTGCCTGGCCCTCTCACACCCAGAGTATAGAGCGTTGTGTACAGCAAGTGAGCGAGGCCAGCAGTCACGTGTACAGCCAGGAGAGGAGGGAAGGCTACATCCGAGCTCAGGTGGTCAGCAGGGAGGTGATGAGTAGAAACAGAAGCAAGAAAGGCACGTTCTCTATGGTGTGCAGCAACACCGGGTCGTAGTAGTAAAACCGGTTTTTGTATTTGATGATTTTGTTTTCTAAAGGAATATTAAATTTAATAAATGTGTCAAGATCATTCGTTTCACTATTCTGGATCATTTTCATCCTAATAAATTAACCTGATACATTTACTTTACTTTAAATAAGCTATTTAGTGGTGTTGGTAAAAGGGTGGGAATACTGAATTTTCATAAGATTTCCAGTTAAAATTTTCCTTGCAAAAAATGAAAATTTTTCAAATCTGAAGATATCACATGATTCTGCACATAGAACTACATCATTAATACCATGGGCCGATTTTTCAAACTCAAAAAAAAAAAAAATCGCCGCAGTATGACACCCTAATTGACATATTATTATGAACAAGCTGTACTGTAAATTAAGAAGATACGTTTCTAGTTATAAATTCTTCGAAAAACCAGATAATTGTTTGAAGTCACAATAAAGTTAACACTAATAACGGAACACCTGAGTGGTGCCGTCATAATAGTTGTTATTGTTTGGGTTGTTCGGGGAGTTGGTTGTTTACTCAGGGGGAAGTTATATTTGGCTAAATTTGAACTTGGAATGATCTTTTGTGTGCTTGTAGTTACTGAGTGTCTGTACAGTTGGAGTGGACCTATAAGCTTCCTCATGGATGACGTCTGGACGTAAAACTTGACGAATGAAAAAAAAACGCTATAAAGAAACACCAGACAGTTAAGAGAAATATATAGAAATGTGGACGATAGATAAAACAAAAAAGAAACGAAAACGGAAATAGAAATCACGTCAGTGGGTGATACCTGACCCCACAGCTCGAGGTATTGTTACACAGACTAAAGAATTCAAATAACAGCGAGTAGTTCTTGTTTCAGAAGAGCAGAGACTCTTGTCTGGACAACAGGGAATAAAACAAGTCGCTTTACTCACGCACTCTCCTCTGGATATTCCATTCCCGGAGGTCAAAGTTCACACACCCCATAAGCGTATATTAAGAGATTCGGGGTTTTAGTCTCACAATTTACTCTTTATTAATATACATGAAAGTTTATACAAAGATACCTTGCTACGGCCACAAACATCAGTACAAATAAAATTAAATTTAATATTTTTTTAACCTTTTCACAGGAGTCAAAGGTAACAAGACTTGCACAATTTTGGGTCAATAGTTCATCAAGGCTTCAGTCAAGTATGTTGTTGTGGGAGTGAATGAGGGAGAGATGTTGTATCCGCCAGCGAATGTTTGCTGCTGCAATTTGCTTCTTAACGTCGTTTACGAAAATTGTCTAATTGTTATCCAAAAAATATGAATTAAGAGAGATTCTTCTTATTAATGACTGACACCATAACTTATGACTGGTAAATCGTCAACATCAATGACATTCAAATATTCAGTTTATTTTCCTATATGTAGATGAACAATAATAGTGTATCACAGGTTGTCGGTGAGCAAGATGTACAGTTGAGGACAAAATTGTCTGAACACTTGGCAATATCTGGCATCATCCTCTGAGTCATATATACGATTGATTTATAACTAACAACGCTGCTCTTCATCACCTATTATGTCGGAACCACAAAATAGAAGAACAATACTCTTAACACAAAGAAAAATCTGATAAAATACGTCAAAACTCCAATCCCCTTCACCTAATGATCCTCAAGTACGTACTGTCAAATGTCCAGGTCATTTTGTCTACACGTGTACAATAAAAGACAAAAGGGCTGAAACTTTTGGTGCGCTCTGCCTTGTGGTGGGGCTCTTAGAATGTTTCACGATTTATATTTAATCTTCGAACAAACCGCGACACGACTCTTATCTCTGGTTGTACATACAAGTGTTGACGCGGAGCTACACAACAATGATAGCCGTCAGAGAGAGATGTGTGTGAGCATAACATTACCGCTAATGGTGAAACACGTGACGGTGATGAGGAAGGATGTGAGGGAGTAATGGAGCCGCTGATGAGGAGTTATGTGATCGACGGAGGACGCTCGTCAGAACAAGTGAAATTTATGATGAAAATAAAACAATACAGTAAAACGGACACGGTGATAATAATACATGGAATAACAAGCTTAACTCAGTGTACAAGCTTGTGGAGAGAGAAACACAAAAATTGTAGGTAAAGAGAACAACCCTACTAAAGGTAAAATCCCCTTCACAGGTAACACAATGTACAGGTAACATCGAGCACAGATAACACAATGAACACACACAAAAACTATTTGTCCCTTTTATCGTTGATAAAATATGACACAATGACGAACAATTCTGATCACTAATTGTGAATCAACCGAACCAAAACTGCTGCACATTGGGTTCATTTCCAGACTCATCGATCCCAGGTGGGTAGACAGCTTTTTTTTTTTGTACGAGCAACACTACCCACAACACGAGCAACACAACCCACAACACGAGCAACACTACCCACAACAGGGATAACAACAAAACAAATAACGCCAGAGAACTCCATAAATACAAACTTAAATG
The DNA here is from genome assembly GCF_018991925.1 of Homarus americanus. Classification (NCBI taxonomy): domain Eukaryota; kingdom Metazoa; phylum Arthropoda; class Malacostraca; order Decapoda; family Nephropidae; genus Homarus; species Homarus americanus. The sequence goes on along the minus strand of NW_024711976.1, from coordinate 34,583 downwards.
TTGAATTGTTTTAATGTATTTCGATTTTCACCTTTTTAAAGTCTTTTAAATTTTAACAAAAGTCATATTCCATGTACGAGATGTTGCTCTGAATAATTAGTGTCCGGTTATTTGGGTTTAATCGTGTAATATATTCCTTCATTTTACTTTTCACAGTTAAGTTTCGCTGATAATGAAGGTGAGGACCATCGCACGCGAGTTTCTTTAATAATAAAGATGAACATAATAACACTCGCAATCCTTTTACTTGTATTACTAAGGATAAAATTTATAATAACAATAATAATAATAATAATAATAATAATAATAATAATAATAATAATAATAATAATAATAATAATAATAAACGGTTCCTTTCACAAATTCAGTAGCCATAAGCTGAAAATATACAGACGGCATAAGAGTTACAGTCCACTCCACTTATAAGCCACACAGACTGCGGCCTCGAAATTACGAACTTAATTTTTTTTTCTTTGTTTCTAAAACCAATCCATGCTAATGAGTTTAGAAGTAGGTGTTGACTTTACACTTTGGCTGACCACTGATTAATTGTCTGGTTTGTATATTTCGCAAGGTGAGGGAGGGATGGACCCAGCCAGTCTGTGTGGCTTATGAGTGGTGTGGACTGCACATATATATAATACATAACAATATATAACGACAAGGAAGATGGGGTCATTTAACAATAAATGTCAACAAAGTAACAGTACAAAAGTGAGACTGACAGTAGTAAACACACAGGTTAACTACGAGTGAGTCGGTAGAACCAGGAAGCTTCAGCCGTACTGTAAAATATAATTAATATACCCTCAGGTACAAGAGATATTTGACAACCCAATTAAGGCAGGTGTAGCATGTCGAGGACCATTTTTTTCTCCAGTATGAACCACAATTATCGATATGGCTCTCATCCCTGAACGACATCCTATCCTCATTAAGATAACGATGTGTGGTACCAGATTTCGGTAAAAGGCTTTGAAAATACCCAGAAAATACCCAGAACGTCTTTATATTCCACCTTATATAAACGCAACCAAAATATTCACCAATAAGGCTTAATCATCTGAAGCAGAAGTAGACCGTGGTAGAAAAACGAAGATATGAGACTAAAGGCAGTGAGTGATGGAGAGAAGATTTATAACCAGAAAATTGTTCTATGTTTCACTAATGATAATGAAAACTGGCATTAATGGCCTATGACTCCTGACTCAGCCGAGATTTAAGCATAGCGTAATGCAAGTTTGAAGACTGTAGTAAGAAGAGGAGGAGGAAGAGGAGAAGGAGGAAGGGGAGGAGACAACGGCTGCGGCGGCGGTGACGGTGTCTGACACACGCAGTAAGTACAGTATAACCAGATAGTGAAGAACAGTCTTCACTCAACCACCTCACTGACAAGGGAGAAGAATTCCGTGTTAACAAAACGAACTTAAATATTCAAGAGTAACCAAAAGTTAGTCAATGGTTGTATTAAATCATAGTAGAAAAAATCCGTTATTGGTGAAAAACATTTAGTGAAGCCAACAAATACTCATGACATGACTAACCCACGAAAAGATAGAAGCCACATAATGATAAATTCATTTATTTGAGTGAAATAAAAACGGAGAAATAAAAGTTTGGAATAAATCTCAACATGAGTATAAAAGATGGAGTTGTGAGCTACACTTCTCGTAGACTTTACAGAACAGACAACCAGTTCATCAGGAATTCTATCTAATGAAGAACACTAATGGGAAGGTAAAAAAAAAAAATAAATCCATTTCGTTTCAGGCAACAAACAACTCTTACTGCGGGATGTATCTGTGTCCATAATGATCTCAGATTGATGCAGAGGAGAATTAAACCTGATAGTATAAATTGAGACTGATGTTGATCAAGTTAGACTAGGAATAATACGATACGTTAATCGGTTAGTAAGTTTAACACTAATTATTCACACAAAAAGTCAACTTAAAATATAAACAATTAAACCAGTTATCAAAATTACTGAAAACCCCAAAAAATCTTACAAAAAACAAGCAAATAATATATGAAAGCAATCGAAGATGGAAAAAATAAATGATGAATTTCGGAAAGCAATTCAGAAATACCTCAGGGAAAATAATTAAAACAATAACTCCGTCAAATAATCCTCGCACAAACTTATAATTGAATAATTCTCATCTTATCAGTTTTAGTCTTAAGGTTCTTCTTTCTACTGTATTAGTTATTCAATTTCACATTTACATTCAATACATATGCCAACAGGAATAAACTTCTTTAAATCTAAAAAAAAATCTTCACCTAATATTGTCTATTCATTAATTATAAAAACTCTTTGTCATCTGGTTTGGTTTCGTGTTGCATCCTATTCAGTTTGTTACATTCATTCCAGAAAGTATCATTACGGAGGGGACTGATGAATTTCCAAATGAACACTGCGTCCATTGTGTCATATTGTCTCACACACAATCGTAGAGATATTTTTTGGAGCTAGTGTTTTATGTGTCTTTAGGAAAGGTTGTGACAGCATATAAGGTAGCAGGGAGTAAACAGAAGTAGGAGCATGGAAGACAAGGAGTAGGAGCAGGGAGGGAAAAGATTCGTAGAAGCAGGGAGGGCAAGGAGCAGTAGACAGGAAGCAGTCTTGCCAAATTTACTACATCAACTCAGTGTCCCCCGCCAATACCTGCTGGTCCTCCCGCTCTCCACTAATGAGAACTATCATGTGTCGCACCTGTATGACACATCACTGCCTAAATATCCATATCCCTAGTTCACACCTCATATACTCGAACACGCTGGGAAGCTTCAATTATAGGTTAGACAGATATATGAGCGATTGGTGTTAGGTGTAAACGGGACTGCTTATAGTATAGGCCAATAGGCCCGTTTCAGTTTTTTCCATTCTTATGTTCTTATGTTATCCTTAATCTGTTCCAGACATTCCCGAAATTTCAGTCCATAATTGGGATGGGAGGCAGACATGGATTATGCGTATCCCGGGTATCTTGTGTCGCCTCTTGAGAATCAGTAAAATGAAGCTAAGATGTCGTGTGGAACAATATTGTAAAAGAGTTCACGCTCATGATCTTTGACTTTAAATATTATATGACAAATCCGGGCTGCTGATGTTGACCTGTGGAACTTGATGGTCATTTAGAAAATAAATAAATACACTGCGAGTTACTTAAAGACATTCGTTTAACAAATAAAGGAGATGAAATTAACGTGAAAGGTTGATATCTTAAACTATAGTTAGAGAATTGAAGAAATAAGATAAGAGTGGGCGGGGCAAGAGAGACCCTTACGAGACTAACACAAAACAAAACAACGTCCAAATATTTAGTAGAAAGACGAGACTGGCCAAGGAAGACCTAAGACAGAAGACCTTAATTGGAAACACCTGGTTGTGGACTGACACAGGTACAGATGGTCTACATATACACACATTTACACGTGTCTTATTTTCAGACCATCTAAGTACACCCACCTAAAAATTATTCGGCACCCGTGTCATATTGTATCACGCCGTAAGGGTGCCGAATCATTTTTTATTGAGTGCACAACTTATTGGCACACATCGGGATGGCCTCTCTGGCCGATTTGTACTGTACTGTACTCCACTAAAAATGATACAATATGACACGGGTGCCCGTTAACAGGAAGGATTAATTTAAAGAAAATATATTTATTTATCTTAAAAGATAAATTCTAAATATAAACTGTATACAAGAGATGTTGACTTAAACTTACTGACCAAAACCCAACATTGTCTTCTGTTACATATAATAAATTGATCTTAAAATGGACTACCACACACACACACACTTAAGATAAGTGTAATTTATTTTCAGTTTCATTTTATTTTTTCTAACATCGCTGAACGTTTTCACATTTGTCAGTCTTTTAGTTTACAGGAAAATAACTTATTTCACAACCATGTTCTCTTCTCCATATATGAAGAGAAATTCACAACTTACGGGACCAATATTTACCAAACGCGTCAACTTTGATTCTGCTGTTATTAATCTTTCCTTCGTTCAGATCAGTTCCCCTTCATCTCCGCAATGCTCTTCCAGCGTGTTTACATTGGATCACCTGAAGCATCTCCACCCCAACACCTAATTCACCAGAAGATCAACCACCCTAAGCTAACTTAACCTATCCTAACCTAACATAAGCTATCCTATCCTAACCTAGCATAACTTAGCCTATCCTAACCTAACATAACATAACCTAACCTAGCATATCCTAACCTAGCGTAACCTAACCTATCCTAACTTAGCATAACTAAACCTATCCTAACCTGACATAACCTAACCTATCCTAACATAACCTAACCTAGCATAACTAAGCCTAAATTATCCTAACCAAGCATAACCTATCGTAAACTAGCATAACCAAGCCTAACTTATCCTAACCTAGCATAACCTACCCTAGCATAACCTAGCCTAACTTATCCTACCCAAACATAACCTAACCTAACCTAACCTAACCTACCCTAGCATAACCTAGCCTAACTTATCCTAACCAAACATAACCTAACCTAACCTAACCTAACCTAACCTAACCTAATCTAACCCTCTCATCTCATCCCCCCCCCCCCAAACAGTATTAGGGTGGTTAATATTTAGGTAACATAAGCTGCTGGAGTGGAGATTCTTCAGGTGATCCTTAATAACTAATGACCTGTGTCCTAATAAATACAAACACCAAGGAGGTTGAATGGAGACAAACAGCATCCAGACTAAGAAGTTGAGTCACGACCCAACTCTTACACTAATCTCTTCCAGCATTTCTTACCCGACAAACCTTCTCACGTGTTCTTTTAATCCTTACAAAATATACAGTTTATATCCGTGAGACTAGAAAATCTGTACCTGCAGTTTGTCGTCGTTTAAAGGCAACTTAAAATTATTTTTTTTATTCAGAACACTAACAATCACCAAGCACTAACCGTCCACTTCCTCACCCTTCTGACTCACAGGTAAACACGTCCCTCTGTTACCTTCCCCTCCTATTCATTTCTTACATTCGTGTCAGTACAAATTCATCATCCTCTTCTTTTACCTGACTCGAGAAAATGAGACCCGGTAATTACCATGTTATTTGGGTGACACTCTTCGTTCTGTGACGACACAACTAATATTACGTCATCAGTGAAACTTGGTGTATAAAAACGGTGTTGCATCAAGAGACGTTGTTTAGGGTTGAGATGGCAAGTAACGGAGAGAGAGAGAGAGAGAGAGAGAGAGAGAGAGAGAGAGAGAGAGAGAGAGTGAATTATAAACAAACACATTAGGACTGAGCGATACTTTGGGACGGAGAGACAATGAGATGGAGAGACGCTAAGACTGAGAGCTGGGAAGAGTGAGATATGCGAAACATGGGAGTTGAAATGGATGAGACAATCAGCTTTAGTGTGGAAAGGTGAGAGAATAAGAGACAAACAGTGTGTGAGTGACAATGGGTGCGAGAGGTAGTGGGTAAGGGTGTGTCCAAGCTCTATAGAAGAGAAGGTCATCCCAGACCTGAGCCAAAATGCGACCCAGCTCACGCATGACATCACTGGGTAGGCAGGTCAAGAGACCACCCCTCAGTTGGCTGCAGCCACAACTGTGAAAACTGGTGTCCTCAGTCACATAATGCCCGCTAATTGTGTTGTGTTTGGGTGTAAATCTTGGTTCAAACGAGAGGGGAATATACACTTCCATACACGTCCTAAAGATGAAGAACTAAGATACTGTGGATTAACCTCTTCAAGAGAAAAGACAACATTAATACTGCTGATGCTTGGATATGCTCGGTGGGCATTGAGCAGTTGCCAGAGGCTGACAGAAACTGCAGTTCATTGTAAAAGTAGTTTGATAACAATTGAATATGCATTTTATATATTTTTCACAAATTTACCATAAATTTAACACAAGAGATTCCGTAAATAATGTCAGAAGCAAATAAATCTCTGTGCCCTGGTAGTGTTGTGTAATGAATTGGAAAATCTATCAGACTCTGGTAATAAGTTTTCAGGGCACTCCCCCTTCTGCCTCTCCGCTTCTCCCCACTCCCTCTCCTCCTCTCATTTAGAACATAACAATGGAGGAAACATTCATCGGGTCTAATGGCCCATACTAGGATGCCCGTTTGCACCCAACCCATATCGCTCACGTGTCATGTGAGGTTATAAGAACACAAGGAGTCTGCAATAGGCCGGTTGTCATGTGCATGGCAGCTACTGTCAGGAGATACAACCACCCTCTATCTTTCATGAATCTATCTAGCCTTCTTTTAAGACTTTCCAGCGTTCCAGCACTTACTACAAAGTTGCTAAGCTTATTCCACTCATCTACCACCCCATTTGAAAACCAGTTTCTTCCTATCTCCCTCCTAAACCTAACTTATCCAACTTAAATCCGTTGCTGCGAATCCTATCATGCACGGATATTATAAGAACTTTATCTATATCTCTTTTATTGATTCCTTTCACCCACACAAATACTTCTATCATATCTCCCCGCACTCTTCGTCTTTCTAGGGAATGCAAGTTTAGTTTCGTTAATCAATCTTGATAGGGAAGGCTTCTAAGTCCCGGAATAATTTTCGTCATTCTTCGCTGCATCGACTCCAGTGAATTGATATTCATTCTATAATAAGGGAACCAGGACTGAACAGCATAATCGAGGTGCGGCCTGACTAGCGCAAGGTATAATTGCAATATGACCTTCGCACTCTGATTACTTACACTTCTAGATATAAAACCTAATACTCTGTTTGCCTTATTTCGAACATTAACGCGCTGATTTCTAGGCCGAAGGTCCGGGTGCATTCGAGTACCCCTAAAGCCCCGTCCACACGATCGAGCAGTACCCGGCCTGTGTTTTGTTGTACACACGGGGGTGGTTGGCGGCAGTCATAGTCGGGCGCCGGTAGCTAGTAGGTGGTCGGCAGTGGCGGGTGTGGTACGATCACCATGGTGTGTCGCAGGAATAATCGCCGGACAGTTAAAGCGAAGAGCATAGCGTTGTGTACTATAATAATTACTGCTATGTGCAAAAAGAAGAACCAAATTCAGAAAAGGGAATGGTGCAAAGAGTGGTTAGGTCGAAGAAAAGTATTGGGAAGTCATGCCACGATTTTACGTGAACTGCAAGATGGACTTCACCAATTACATGAGAATGAACCCCAACACCTTTTACAAACTTCTATCGAAAGTGGAACCATATATAAAAAAAAAGCAGGATACCAATATGAGGGAGAGTATATCTGCAGAGGCTCGTCTAGAGGCAACGCTCATATATCTTTCAACTGGGTGCACCTACACGTCACTTCGGTATAGAACGAGGATATCAAAACAAAGTTTGTCTGGCATAATACCTGCAACTTGTCAAGTCATGTATGAAGTACTCAAGGAAGATTACTTGCAGGTGAGATTTGTAGTACATAAAAATTCATTGTATAATGTTAGAATTATGATATGCATAGACAGGAAGCTATGGGACTAGAGTGAGGAGAGCGGCAGGAACGAAGAACACACACGAATGTCCTCATTACATAATACATAAACAATCTCCCATTTATTGTCACGCCAATAATGTACATTGCATAAGCTTATTTGGTTATACACTGGACATCTGGTCCTAGCTGGGCACATATACATATCACATTTGCGGTATTTAACTCAGGTTTTACAAAGTGCTAACATACGTTCTGTCAGTATCTCTGTTCATACCTCACCGACTTGAGGACCCCGACCCCCGAGGTCAGCGGTGGCGTAGTGATCAGCTGTTTTTGACAGTCACGTGAGGTTCCAATAATATCACGTGTATTGTATTGCAGGCTTGTGTAATGTTGAATAATAATGACAATATTATAGGAATGGCGGTTTTCCGGTTTTATCGATTGTCTGGCAGAGTCGTCACTCCATATCCGGCAGCAAACCACCAGGCAAGCGGACCATGATTTCGCTCAACGACGGGCACGGGCATTCCTCTGGTTTGCCTGCTAATTTTGCCCGATAACGGGCATTTAGCGCGTGCCCGCCGGACACTGTTCGATCGTGTAGACGGGCCTTAAGTCTCTTTCACAAGTCGACTTCTCTAGTTTGATGTTGTTAAGGCTGTATACGTTGACAGTATTTGTTCTACCAATATTAAGTACGCTGCACTTGCTGGTGTTGAATTTCATTTGCCATTTTTCTGACCATTCCTGCAGTTTATTTAAATCCTCCTGTAGTGCATTTGCATCCTGCCCTGAATTAATCTGCCGCCCTATTTTGGTGTCATCCGTAAACTTGCTTATGTCACTGTTGATCCCAGTATCTACAGTGTAGATAATGAACAAGAGTGGGACCAGTACTCCCCCCTGGGGAACCCCACTAGTTACACAGTCCCACTAAGATTAAAACCATCTACGCTGACCCTCTATGTTCTATCGGTGAGCCATGATTTTATCCAATTTAAAATTGTTCCCTCGATACCATGAGCCTTAACTTTTCTCAGAAGCCTCTGATGCGGTACTCTGTCAAACGCTTTGCTAAAGTCTGAGTAAATCCATGTTAAGAGTCGTAGATTAATTTGTTTTTCTCTAAATGCGATCGGATGCTATTTGCTATAATCGATTCAAGAAATTTCCCCACTACTGACATCAAACTAATCGGCCGGTAATTTGACGCTGAGGCTCTGTCTCCCTTTTTGAATATGGGTACTACATTTGCCTGTCTCCACAACTCTGGCACAACTCCGGTGTCTAATGATTTTGTAAATAGATTTACGAGGGGTCAGCTAATTTGTTCCTTTCATTCTTTCAAAACTCGAGGGAAAATTTCATCCGGCCCTGGGGATTTTGTCTTCTTTAATTTATTTATCTTCTTAAGAACATCCTCTTTTCTAATAGTGATATTCTTTAATTTCTCTTCTTCATTTCCCCTAAATATCAGTTCCACCTCTGGCGTTTCCTCGTGAAATTCTTCTGTGAAAACTGACAAGAAGTAGCTGTTTAATGCTTTGCTTATTTTTTCATTATCATCGATCAACTTCCTCCCTCTCTGACTTTAAGGGCCCTACTTTGTCCTTGACCTTTGTCCTATATACCTGGAAAACTCTCTTGGAATTCGCCTTGGTTTCTCTTGCTATCCTGATTTCGTAGGCCCTCTTTGCCTTCCGTACATTTATCTTAACATTCCTAGATAGTTCATTATACCTATCTCAGAGATGCTCCTCCCCTCCCTTTAATTTCTTATCTTTCTTTATTCCAAAGTCATGTTTAAGTTTTTTGGTCATCCACCTTGGCTCATTCTTATTTGATCAAATTTTTCTGTATGGTATATTTTGTTCCTGTGCTTTACATAATATACTAGTGAATTTAGTATAGTCGTCATCGACTGTTCTGTCGCTGGTGGCCTCACCAATTCCTACCGGAGACTGACCTGACCGTTCCCAGATGACCTTACCTAGGTACCTTCTCAACCCCTCATAATCCGCCGATCGAATGTCTGGGACTCTGACCATATTGTCATTATTTTTCGTTTCCAAATTTAGGGTAAACCTGATTTCTCTGTGATCACTGTTCCCTAGTTCTTCCCCTATTGTGATATCTCTGATAATATTTTCTTTATTTGTTCATGCTAGGTCTAATATATTGTCTCCTCTAGTAGGTTCTGTAATTAGTTGTTTTAAAAAATTGTCCTGTACTGCATCTAGGAAGTCTTCAGATTCATAGTCACCTATAATGTCCCAGTCAATATTTCTGAAGCTGAAATCCCCCATAATGCACATGTTGTTGTATCTTGCTGTCCTACTCATTTCCTGCCATATGGGCTGAGCTGCTTCTTTCCCAAGACTTGGGGGCCTGTAAATCACTCCCATAATTAGTTTTTCGCTTCCTTCTGCCATTTCTACCTATACAGACTCAGTTCCTATTTCACCCTTTATTGTATTATTAATGCAACATTTTAATGTATCTCTGACGAAGAGTGCGACCCCTCCTCCCTTCCCTGTCCATGTGAAAAAGGTTGTAACCTTCTATGTGATACTCAGATAAAAAGTTCTTGCTCGCCAGATTCATCCAGGTTTAGGTGACTGCTATGATGTCTACATTCTCGTTACATACAACTGCTCGCAGCAAGTCTATTTACTTTCTAACGCTCCTACTGTTTGTATAGTATACATTTAAACCTACCCTTTCCTAGTCCTGTTTTACCCCTTGTCCTGAGTAACCAATTTTACTCCCCAGGACCTGCTTGCTTTTTTACTCCCGCTTACCTTGACCTCTATCTACTGGCGAAACTTCCCCTTAGGAGTGACAATTTCACCCTCCAGGGATGCAGACAACGTCTTTACCCCCGCGCGAGACAAGTGTACCCCGTCATGACTGTACAGGTAGTCGTTGCCATAGAATCGTCGCCAGTTATCAATGAATGCCCAACCGCTGCTTATACAATTTTTTTTTTCCAGTCGGCAATTTATAGCAATTGCCTTGGACAGCCTTTCACCGCCAACTCCTCTTCTAGACAAGACACCACTACTACCGGGATCCCTCCCCTATCTCTAATCTTCCCTAGCGGATCCCTATACCTCTTGTAAAGTTCCTCACTCCTAACCTTTGCTATGTCGTTGCCTCCTACACTAAGACACACTACTGGATTGGTACCTTCCCCTGACAAGACCCTATCTATCCTCTCAGCTACATGCCCTATCCCAGCCCCAGGAAAACACACCCGAGTCCTACGTTTCCTATCTCTTGCACAACAAGTCCTATCTAAGAACTTCACCTCACGTCTACATTATTAATAAAATGAGCACAACAGGGGGGGGAAAGATTATCCTGTAGGCAATTGTACATAGTTGCAATTGTACATAGTTACGACTCTCTCTCTCTCTCTCTCTCTCTCTCTCTCTCTCTCTCTCTTCCTATTGGATATAGGAACAATAATAGTTGCAGACAAGTCAGAGGAAGAAAGACCAGTTCTAATCACCGAGGATCTACAACGTCAACTGGATGATGTGAGGAAGGAGAGAGATGTTCCTCTCACTGAGAAAAAAAAAGAGGATGGGAGGAGAGGATTTATTTGCATGACCAAAGAGAAAATGCTTTTATTAAGGCTACTGCTACGACTAATGATGTTTTTAGTAGTTATTTTTTCTCTTCTCAAGTGAATTTTTTCTCAACTGGTGTCCCTGTAATATACTGGTGTGAGGAGGATATCAGTCGAGTACTGACCTTTCGCAGCTTAAGCCCCGAAAGCTTATCGCTATTTGCCGGATAAATGTCTATTACCGTTCCCGTCTTCCAGTACACTGCATCGTTGGATTCTAAGCTCAATGTGGAACCAGGTGTGTTGCATGCAGTTCTGCAACTGTTGTATCATAAATGTGAGTCTATGGGTGACTGTAAACGTCTACGTGTTTTATCTTTTGATGAAACAAGTGTCAGTGAAGGTAACACTTGTCTTGTGAGGTCATAATTCCTGTCACATCACTCACACCTGGAGGCAAAGGCAGCACCTGTGATCACCTGCTCTAACTGCCCCCCCCCCCACCACCCATAATCTGATAATCTGTTGTCAGTGGCTGTAACACTTATCATATGAAGTCATAACTCCTGTCACCTCATGTCTACATTATTAGTATAATGGACAAACAGGGAGGAAAAGAACTCCTGTAGGCAACTGTATATATAGTCATCATTACCCTATCTTAAGCTGCAGTTATTTAAATACAAGACTATAACTGAAATACATTGTTTTTCTTTTAACCTTTCCTTCTGTGTATCACCCACCACACTGACTGGTGTCCTTAGCTAAAGTTATATGCAAGATTAAACTCTCTATTAGTATTATTTTCTATGCGAGATACTGAGATAACAAAGTACAGTATATAGAACCATAAAATGTTCTGTTTATAAGGGGTGAGAGGTAGGCGAGGGAGTGTACCTGCCGACGTCAGCAAAGCTCCACCCACCGCACACGGGTTGACCTCTTCTATTTCACTTTTGGGGAAAACTTTTGACTGGCCATAAACGATCCTGTAGATCATAAATATACAAAAAAATAATACCTTCATACAAAATGTAACCAGAAATGACGTGACCTAACCTAACTTAACCTAATCTAAACTAATCTAGCCAAGTCTAACCTAAACTAATCTAGCCTAGCCTAACTTAATCTAACCTAACCTAAAATAATATAGCCTTGCCTAGCCTAACCTAACCAAACCTAATCAAACCAAACCTAACCTAACCGAACCTAACCTATCCTACTTAAAGTATAATTTAACCATCATATGACAGTAAGCGACGTTATAACTGGAACACTAAATTTTATCATATACGAATTAATCTTAATTAAGTTGTAATAATAAAACCCAAAAGTTATCTCTATTTGACTAAAACGACTGATGATTTAAAAAAGCTTAATCGTAGACTATATAATCCTGGCCATTAAACTAAATAGGGATAATTGCCTAATATCGATAACTTCTATGTATTATTTTAAGCTTCTAACTGGCCATCGGCGATCATGTACTTCATCATGTTTGGTATTAATAAATTGTTTAATAGAAAACTTAAACTAACTTAACCTAACCTCAACGAATATTACCTAAGTGTAATTATTTTATTTTCGTTTTAAATACAGGATAATCATCTTGGGTGATATATTATTAAGATATAGTCTAAACAACGTAAATGTGAACGAAAGTTTCGGAAAAAACAATTAAATCTAAAGTTACTCAAAACAATAGTAAAGACTTAAACTATACAGATAAGAAACAAATACCAGTAATAAGTACAAGCAATAAATAACTTAATAAACCCTGAAACTAAATATATATATTACGATGTTCTTTGTCTTTTATATTATATACTTACTGTAGTATATACTTATAACATATTTAATGACGTAACAATAATGGATGCCCCTCGTGTACGAGGATGGCTGGCACCAGGGCCACCCAAGGAGTGAATTAGTTTAAGGTGTAGAAGCTGTCACCAACACAACAACCATCACCCTACGGTAACGAGTTGCATGATCCAGTGTCAAGGAATAGTATGAGATGACCGGATAACTCGCCACTGCACTGGTTAACCATTACCCCAGAACACGATGCAGAAATCGATTAACATCCAGGTTCCCAATTACTGCTAGGTAGACAGAGGTAAATGGCTTAAAAAAAATGCCTATAGTTTCACAATGGCCTGAAATCGAACACGGGTCCACTGGCTTGCGACGCGAGCATGCTGACCATTACACCACAAGTCACCAAAATCACGTATAGTAAAAAGATTTTTTTTTTTTTTTTTGTCGTGCTGGTCAAGCCCCGACCAGAGGTTAGTTAGACCCCCGGACAACTCTTTCGGAGCTTGACCAGCACGTCGTATTGGTATTATTATCTCGACTTAGTTATACGTTACAAAGTCACTTGTGAGTTTTTCAATGTTTTTTTTAATATCTACTTATTCTAAGCTAAATGTCAACAAATAATTGACTTAAATAATAAGAAAAAAGAGATGATTACCGATTAGTGATAACGTCTATATATGTCTCTTTTGGGGGAAAATTTTGACTGGCCATAAACGACTCTGCAGATCATAAATATACATATAAATAAATACCTTTGTACAAAATGTCACATAAACTAACCTAATCTAACCTAACCTAAACTAATCAAGCCTAAACTAAACTAATCTAGCCTAACCTAAACTAATCTAGCCTAACCTAACCTAACCTAACCTAACCTAATGTAACCTAACCTAACCTAACCTAACCTAAACAAGCCTAACTTAACCTAACCTAACCTACTTATAGTATAATTTAACCATCATATAAGAACATAAGGACATAAGAATGGAGGAAACTGCAGCGGGCCTATTGGGCCATGCTGGGCAGTCCCATTTACACCCAATCCCTATTGCTCAAATAAGCATCCAACCTCTGTTTGAAGCTATCCAGCGTATTCGAGTTAATGATGATATTTGGTAACTTGTTCCATTCCTCCACTACTCTGTTTCCAAACCAGTGTTTACCTATTTCATGCCTAAATCTAAATTTGTCTAATTTAAAACCATTGTTACGAGTTCGACGTTTTAACTGGAACACTAAATTTTACCATATACGGATTAATCTTAATTAAGTTGTAATAATAAAACCAAAAAGTTATCTCTATTTGACTAAAACGACTAATAATTTGTAAAAGCTTAATCGTACACCATATAATCCTGGCCATTAAACTAAATAATAATAATAAATAATAATAATTAACGGTTTATTGAAAGAGCTTGGCAGCCAGAAGGCTGAAAATATACAGTTACATATTTGGGGAATGGGTTACGAATTACAAATAATATACAAGTAACATAAGTGATACAAATAAGATATATAATAACTAGATGGGGGAAAAGCTCAAACTACAGTGCATTTCAACATAGTGACAGTGCAAGAAGTAGTATTTACTGGGAATGAATACACTGGTTTATTACAAGTTATTGATAATTTTTACAATGGTTGGGACTGGGCTGTTCTTATAGCGATCAGTTCGTGCACGTATGGGCTGGATGCGGTTGTGGTGTCGAACAGCAATTCTCGGGCTAGGGATCTTAGGTGGTAGTAGGAGCCGGTGTCGAGGATGGTGTAGAAACTTCTTACCAAATTTGCAGATGAGGTCGTGGTGATGGTCAGTGAGAGTCGAAAGGGTCAGTGTGTTTAGCTCTTCTTGATATGTGGAGTAGGAAGGGGAGAGAATAATCTTGCATGCCCTCTTTTGCACTTTTTCTAGGTGTTTACGTTGTGTGGCATTTAGGGAGGAAGACCAGGTAGGGGAGGCATAGGTGAGCTTGGGAAGTATGAATGTTGTGTAAACACTGAGGAGCTCGGGTGCAGGAACTCCGAGGGACTTGAGTCGGCGGAGGAGGTGGAGACGGGAACTGGAGGATTTGACAGCTTCACTGACGTGTGGTTTCCAATTTAGTTTGTTGTCTATGGTGACGCCGAGGAGCTTCGTGGAATCTACAACCTGGAGTGTGTTCGGACCTAAAGTAATGGAAGGAGGTGGGACAATGTCGGAGGAGAGGTTGATGTGCATAACCATGGTCTTGTTATGGTTGATGGTGACATGGTTGTTGGTGACCCAGTTTTGGAGACTGTTCAATAAATCCTGAAGGGCGGTATAGTCGGGAGCAGAATTGTTGATGCTGATCCCAATGGTGGAGTCGTCGACATATTTCCAGCGAGCAGGGGTTTCTCTTAGGGCATCATTGATGAGCATAAGGAAGCAGAGTGGTCCCATCTTGGTGCCTTGGGGGACGCCACAGGTGAGTGGCTGAAAGGTGGAGACAGCCCCTCGGAAGCGTACAGCTTGGCGTCGGTCACTGAAGAAGTCTGTAAGCCATGGTATAAGACTTCTCCGAAGCCCGAGGTCAATAGCTTTGTTGATGATTATATTGCGGTCGACTAGGTCGAATGCTTTGGTGAAATCAATGAAGGCGACAGCTACAGACGTTTTTCGTTTCTCGAGATGGCTGTATATGTAATCGAGAAAGCTGACAAGACAGTGAGCGGTGGAGGAAGTTTTCATAGTGCCAAATTGCTGAGGGTCTACGACTCCTGCAATATCAGCATTAGCCCAGTCGAACACAAAACTTTCACAGATTAGGCTGGGTATTGGGGTGATTGCAATAGGTCGTAGCTAATTTAAGGATTGTGGGCTGGTTGACTTGGGCACTGGTGATACAAAAGGGGTCTTCCAGTCAGCTGGGCATCTGGCTTGTCAAAGAAGCATTGATGATGGAGCATAGGGGTTTAGCAAGCTCCGGGGAGAACTCCTTGAAGAGTTTCATTGGTAAGTCAGTGGGGGTGGTAGAGCGTTTTAATTTTAGTTTGTCCAGGCGTTTTGCTACTTCAAATTCTTCAACTAAGTCAGTGGGAAGGGGGGCTGGTAGGTAAGCAGGGAGAGTGGTTGTGTCAAGCCGGGGGAGCGTCTGGCATATAGTAGCGAAATGGTTATTTGTTTGCTCAGCTGCGTCAACATTAGTGAGATGGCTGAGGAAGGGGAGGGGGTGTGTCTTATTGTTTAGTCCACAGAGTTCTTTAAGCTTACCATACCATTGACTGGTGTTGGTCTGCTTCAGGTGTTGTAATTTGGTTGGGTAGTGGGACTTCTTTGCAGTGCGTATTTCGCGGATGACTCGGTTGCGAAGGGACCTGTAGCGGATGTGGTCATTGAGATGAAAGGCTCTGTCTCTCTGTTGCATAAGTCTTTTGATCTGAGGTGTGATCCAGGGCAAGTCAGCTGGGAGAGATCTGACGGACTTCTCGGGGAAGAAGTGGTGGTGAGCTTCCGTGGTGGTGTTGGTATAATTTATCCATTTGGTTTCCACGTCATCCACGCTAAGTACTTCAGTCCAAGGATGGTGAACTATCCACTGCCCGAAGAGGCGCACTGCAGAGTCAGTAATCGGCCTGTAGGTCTTGATGTAGGGTCTCTGTACTTGAGTGGGAGTGGCAGCTGGGGACCAGAGCACTGATAAGTGTGTGCTACACCCGAAAGGAGGCATTGGTTGAGGTGGTTGGTACTGGTCCGCTTAGTCAGTTAAGATAAGGTCAAGGGTATTTTGACCCTGTGTGGGGAAGTTCACAACTTGTGATAGTGATAGCTGGTTCTGGATATCAATGGTGTCAATTTCATTATAAACCCCACATAATACTAACTTGGCACATGGGTACCTAACTCTGAGGTGGTCTGAGGTGGTAATGAGATGATTGATAAGAGTGTCTCTGGTGGGTGAGCGAGGCGGATGGTATGCCACACAGATTATGATGGAAGCAGTGTGTCGCGGGTGGGCCCGTGGCACAACACGTACCCATAATGCTTCCACATCTGCTGAGACTTGAACATCCAGGTGTGACGGGCGTAGGTCATCTTGACAGAAGAAGGCAACGCCCCCTCCGCGTCTATGTGAACGAAGGTGATGAAAGAGTTGATATCCCTCAATATGACACGTTTCAGGCACAATTTGCCAAGCCTCACATATGGCAACGACGCTCGCGGCGGCTGACCTGACTGTAGTTGCCAGCTCGTCGAACTTGTTAGCTAGGGAAGTGACGTTGGATAGCAGTAGAGACGGGAGATCATACCATATCCGTGGAACTTCAGTGTGGTGGTACGGTCTGTCAGGGGTGGGTTTCTCCGGTTTCTTAGTGGAGGTTACAGTCCTAATGGGCTTATGTGTATGACGGCCCTGTCTACGGCTACGCGCGTGGAATATGTTCAGTGACTTGAGTCGCGCGATATCACTGCCATCAGGATAACCGTTCCCACGCTTTAGATGGTACAGAGTTCGTCAGGAGTAAGTGATTGGTGGCCATCTGTTGCTATCTGTTGTGGGCGGACGGAAGTGTTTGTCTCCGGTGGCCATAAAGTCACTGACGGCACTTTGAGAGCCACTGACACTGGTAGACATCTGTGAATATTTGTCAGTCGTAAAGACCGTGGGTCTTTGTCCCTGGTGCTTGGGGTCGCCGACACAGTTTTCACGATATATGTAAACACCGCGGTGGTCCTTATCACTGGCACTTTGAAGGTGACCGATAAAGTGCCCACTGTCTGACTTTTCCTTGGGGTGCACTATCGGAGCACTGTATGATAATCACTTATTGCACTGATGACTGCCTGATATCGATAATTGCCTGATATCGATAACTTCTATGTATTATTTTAAGCTTCTAACTGGCCATCGGCGATCATGTACTTCATCCTATTCGGTATTAATAAATTGTTTAATAGAAAACTTAAACTAACTTAACCTAACCTTAACGAATATTCCCCAAGCGTTTCGACAAAACAAAAACAATTAAATCTAAAGTTACTCTAAACAACAATAAACTATACAGATGAAAGGAAAACAAATACCAGTAATAAGTACAAGTAATAAATAACTCAATAAGCCCTAAAACTAAATATATATATATTTCGATGTTCTTTGTCTTTTATATTATATACTTACTGTAGTATATACTTATAACATATTTAATGACGTAACAATAATGGATGCCCCTCGTGTACGAGGATGGCTGGCACTAGGGCCACCCAAGGTCTATAGAAGAGAGATTTATTTGCTTTTGAAATTATTTGCGGAATCTCTAATGTTAAATTTATGGTAAATGTTATGACAAATATAGAAAATTCATATTCAATATTTAGCAAACTACTTTTACAATGAACTGCAGATTCTGTCAACCTCTGGGAGCTGTTCAATGCCCACCGAGCATATCTGACCATTAGCAGTATTAATGTTGTCTTTTCTCTTGAAGAGGTTAATCCACTGTATCTTAGTTCTTCATCTTTAGGACGTGTATGGAAGTGTATATTCCCCTCTCGTTTGAACCAAGAATTACACCCAAACACAACACAATTAGCAGGCATTATGTGACTGAGGACACCGGTTTTCACAGTTGTGGCTGCAGCCAACTGAGGGGTGGTCTCTCGACCTCTCTACCCAGTGACGTTACGCACGACCTGGGTCTCGATTTGGGTCAGGTTTGGGATGACCTCTTCTATAGACCTTGGGTGTGTGGGAGGCCAGGTGTTGGGTGGATGTGACTTGCTATGTACACGGAACTGGAGTGAAGAGCAATCACAATAACGGGGTAGTGATGTGTGATGTGTGTAATGAAGCAACCTCTTCCTCACCTCCCTTCTTCCCCCTTACATCTTCCTCCCCAATACCCCCTTTCTCCCTTACATCTTCCTCCCCAGTACCTCATCTTCCCCTTACTTCTTCTTCCCTATTACTTACTCTCTCCCTCACTCTTACCTCTTCCTTCACCCTCACCTCTTCCTTCCCCCTCACCTCTGTTCATCTCCCTTATCCTTACCCCTCCCTCACGTCTCCCTCTCCTCTCCTCACCTCCCAACCTTTACTATCTAAATGGATCCCCACTTATAGTTATAGACCACCAAGATGTTATTCTCCCTCATCATTAATGCTAGTCATAATAAGTGTTGATCTTAAGACAGTATTAGCTGCTGTCTCCCACCGCTGCCAGTACTGTAGGAGCGAGGCAGCGGTGATAAGCCTCACAACAAATTCCGAAAATATTAACTGATAAGTGTTGTTAAACTGAAGTTCATTATTATTGATGTTTAAAAAGTCTTCGAATGAATTGTATAGAGTTCAGTATTGTTACCTACACTGATCACTGCAGCTGCTTGTATTGTTTTGTCATCATTGTGTTGGAGTTGTTTGCTTATAGCTGGAGTTGTTTGCTAGCCACTTTACGGAAACAGCGGTGAAAATAATATACAGGATATATCTGAGTATCTTTTTTCAAATGCTTTAAGATTTATTTTAGCACAATTATTAGTCGTTGTGTAAGAAAATAATAATATTTAAAGGCATTTATTTATCATTTCAACTGATAGCGAATTATTAAGCAAGACCCTATCTCCATAAGTACTTAACAGACCAGCTTCAAGAACGATTCCTATCCGTTAAAAGTGGATCTCTGAATGAGTCACTTAGTCACTTACTACCCAACTCTGTAAAGATGACTCATGTACAGAACTAAACAAATAAGATATTGGAAATACATTTTTTTAACATTCAATACCATAATATCCTGACCCCTGGGGTCCGTCAGACACACACCCTTGGTGACCTCTACTCCTTAACTTTAATTGTTTTGTGCTACAGCTCACAGGATGAATATGGGTGCACTATACACTAGCCGCTGCATGTGGCAAAATTCAAAAGCGGATCCCCGCCATCTTCACTACACAGCACACTACACTACACACACACACACGCACACCACCACACACACGCACATATACATATATAGATGATCAGTACGGATGAGCCTCGACCTGAGCCCTGACAGAACATTACGGTTGTACTAATTCTTCAGGCCGCGGTGAGGAAGTATATGAGAGTGATTTGGGAAGTTATAGTTATGTTCCATATAACATATTTATGGTTTATTCACCTGTGTGTGTGTGTGTGTGTGTGTGTGTGTGTGTGTGTGTGTGTGTGTGAAGCCTTGAATTTCAATTTTGAATTTTGCCACAAACAGCGGATAGTTTATTGTATCCACACTTTTGCACTCAGTAACTAAGTCAATTCCCACGTATAGAACTAAACACAAACGTGCTTGAAGGTCCCTCACGCAGGTGTGAATAACAGTGTGCGGCCAGGTGTATTGTTTCACTGCTCTACTCACGCAGGTGTGAATAACAAAGTGTGCGGCCAGGTGTATTGTCTCACTGCTGTACTCATTCAGGTGTGAATAGCAAAGTGTGCGGCCAGGTGTATTGCCTCAACCGCTGTACTCACGCAGGTGTGAATAACAAAGTGTGCGGCCAGGTGTATTGCCTCACACTGCTGTACTCAGGCAGGTATTGTAAGTTTAACCTGTATGTATAGTACCTCAAAATTCCCATTAGCATCGAAAACAAAAACAAAAATAAATTGACTAAAAACTTAAAAACTCCCTGAACAATAGTGTTAATTATCATTAGATATAAGTTAAATCATAGGGCGGCTTCCGTTGTGCTGATGATTGTGATGTGTTGTGTATGTCGTAACTCTGATGAATTCGACTCTCATTCATCGCTTAACTAATATTTTTTATTTGTAGTGAAGATGACATTAGTGTAGACAGCCCTTCGTGCATAACTCAAATTAGCTACAAAATTAAATTAATCATTGGTGTCTATATATAATTTTTCAATGACCGAAGTGCACGTGACTTGCTGTGTGTGTACGTGGCGTCCTTGTAACCGGGTACACTGTCCTTGTAACAATATACTGCACGTACTGTCCTTGTTACCATATACGTACTGGTCATGTAACACTGTGATAAGCTGACAGAACTCTCCTTCCAACACAGTACAATTCTTCCTACAGCACAACACAATTCTTCCTAAAACACAACACAATTCTCCCTACAACACAACACAATTCTCCCTACAACATAACACAATTCTCCATACAACACAACACAACCCTCCATACAACACGACACAACCCTCCCTACAACACAACACAACCCTCCTTACAACACAACACAACCCTCCGTACAACACAACACAACCCTCCATACAACACAACACAACCCTCCATACAACACAAAACAACCCTCCATACAACACAACACAACCCTCCCTACAACACAACACAACACAACACAACACTCCCTACAACACCCATCTCTCAGTTGTTCCCTTTATTACATTCTATCACCGACGTGTAAGTGGCAGGTCCGGCCTTATTGGTATGTATATTAATCCTGTTATTAACACAGTTTCCCGGAGACCATCAAGAATACGCTTACATCAAGGTTATTAGTCGAACATAAAAACTGAATTACAGATATTGATTGATGAAGTGGGTGACGAAAACGAAGAAAAATCTTAGATAAAAGCATTTATTTGTAATCAACGTTCACAGGATGATGGTAATTTTTTCTTACTGAATTTCTTGCAGGTTTATTTCAAGAATTATCTCAAGTATCGAAGTAACCGAATTGAAAGAAGGCTTAGAGATGGATTAAGTAATAGTTAAGTGAGAATTTATTTGTTTTAAAATATGTAGTCATAAGTGAGGGTTTACTTGGTGAGATCCTTTCCAGCCATCACACCTTCCCCTCACTATGTAAGTCTTCTTCATCTTCCAATATCTCGACTTCAGCTTCGTAAGCTGTTATTACTTAAACGTATTTAACACTCGTTAACGTAACTTTTTGTAGAATAAATGAATATATATCCTGGATTCTTCTGTTTCTTTGTCCATCTGATGTTTGCGTCCATGTTGAGGAGAACCACTTGGTGAAGCCACGATATCCCGCGTTATGTTGCCTGCCTTACTTCCTGCTGGGTTATGTGTCTTAAGTTGGTGAAAAACTTAAATTAAGGCTGAATTGTTAAATGTTAAGGTCTTATAGTACTTGCCTGTTGTGTTGTTAATATAACATTGTTTCACCAGCAGTATGTACTCAACAGCTTAATAACATTGATGACGAGTCAGTACCGCAACACTGAACCAATCTATATGAACATTAACACAAAAAATAAATTGTTACATTACATCGACTATCAAGACATAACTTACAATACATATTAATAAATATTTGTACCAGGCGGACAAAAATATTAGTTACAAAAATTAATCTTAATATTCACGCCAGAACTTACCCCATAACAAAAGCCACACAACATTTTCCCAGTTAAGACTTTGTTAAATACAATCTCAAACTGCTGAACATTTACAGCATTCGATCAAAGTTTATCTCACTGTCAGCATCTGTCACAGTGGGGTGCTGGGTCCCCGGCCACTTTGATCAATTCTCAAGTCATATATGAGCCGAATCCTTGATTTTTGTCTCAGTAAAGGATCATTTTATAATCATTTTATATGACAAATGTTATAACTTGTAAAACCATTCTAAAGCTGTTGAAATAATTGGAATACTCAGATTTATATAATAAATGTATATAACTAATGTGGGAAAAGAGAGGAATATTTGATTAGAGAAATTGTTATGTTTTGTATATATTGTTGTCAACATTTGGCTTCTCGGCCCCACCATCATCCCCGTATGGCTCAGATCCCAACCAAACTATATTTCCTTGTTTCTGGTTGTTATCAACACTCGTATCTCTTGGATAAGTTGACCAATGGGGTGAAAGGAAGATAATTTTGATCTTTTTAATAACTCCTGAGAAACTGTGCATGGGTGGTGTGGGTGTATGTAACAGCACCTTTGATTTATACAAATATTCACCCAAATGAATAACACCAAGTTAAACACCAAGTGATTCACCATGTTATTCACGACTCTAAATCTTTTTTTTTTGGGGGGGGGAGGGGGGCACCCCCCCTACAGCCTTGTATAAGATGAAGTGCAGAAGCGTTTACAGCGCCCAACAGGGAAGCAAGCCAAGTTCATGCTTGTCTTATGTCTCATCAGTTAAGGGCGTAGAAGCCTGAAGAGTCTGTGGTTTATGTCATCAAGTTATTGGAAAAGCTCCAACAACTTATCCCTGAATACGAATTCGCAACTTTCGAATTACAACAGGTACCTACTTTACTACTAGGTGAACAGGGACTAATGGGGGCTAGGAAGTAAGTCCAAACAACTTCCACCGGCCCGGGAATCGAACCCGTGACATCTCGCTTGCGAGACAAGAACGGTACCGCTTCTCCCACCGGTCCCCCTGGTTGTTAGTGTGTGGAGAATGGCCGGCTGAACGCGCTTGTGTTTTGTAAATAAACACATCAAAACACCACCCAAATAATAAACTCATGTGTCGTAAAAAACTGTTAGTGCATTTTATATAATGTTATAAATCTGTTATATATACCACAGGTAAATACTTGATAAATAAGCTTCGTGTCATTAAATATAGTATTAACCGGGTTTTGACCCAATAATCTTGCTCGAAATCGTCAAGAAATTGACGATCACGATCGTCAATAAAAATGCTTCAAAAACATGCTCGAATTTCTGGAAATTGCTCGAAATAACTTTCTGACAAGAAATTGCTAAAAAATGCGCCCATGTGACCACTGATTTAAGAATTGTATGTTATCCTAATGGCATTCGAAACACACACACCATACACAGTCACTCACCATACACAATCACACACACCATACACACACCGTACATACACACACCATACATACACACACACCATACACACACACACCATACACAGACACACCATATACACACACCATACACACATACACCATACATGCACACACCACACACACACGCACACCATACATGCACACACCATACATACACACACCATACATACACACACCATACATACACAAACACACACCATACACACACACACATCATACACACATACCATACACATACACACACACAACATTCACACACACCATTACACCATTCACACACACACACACACACATATATATATATATATATATATATATATATATATATATATATATATATATATATATATATATATATATATATATATATATATATATATATATATATATATATATGCTGATAACCACAAGGAAAGAACACACACACGCACACATACATACGTGATAGCTGCTTTCATATCACAGTAATTATTTTAATTAAGTTCTGGAACTCCTAAGTAGCAGGGCTTGATGTAAACACTTATTGACATTTTCTGTTTATTTAGTAGCAGGTATACACTCAGATATTATCTGAGAAAATAAATTATGAATTCCCTCCAGGGAAGTGTTATGAATATCACCTTCAGATAACACTTCTGTTAAGTGTAAATTTCCCTGTCTAGTGAGATGGAGTCAACTGCTCCTCTCTGGGCCACGAGAGAGTGGGAGCGACCGAGCGGTGTTTACTGAATCAGCTGACCCTGGCTCGACCTTTTGAGAGATGCAAGCCAAGTGATCTAGAGTCGTGAATCACTTCGTGAATCACTTGGTGTATAACTTGGTGTTAGTTATTTGAGTGAATATTTGTATAAATCAAAGGTGCTGTTACACACACACACACACACACACACACACACACACACACACCACACGGGCACACCACCCACACACAGTTTCTGAGAAGGAGTTAAAAACAAGAACAAAATTATCTTCCTTTTACCCCATTGGTCAACTTATCCAAGAGATACGAGTGTTGATAACAACCAGAAACAAGGAAATATAGTTTGGTTGGGATCTGAGCCATACGGGGATGATGGTGGGGCCGAGAAGCCAAATGTTGACAACAATATATACAAAACATAACAATTTCTCTAATCAAATATTCCTCTCTTTTCCCACATTAGTTATTTTCATTTATTATATAACTCTGAGTATTCCAATTATTTCAACAGCTTTAGAATGGTTTTACAAGTTATAACATTTGTCATATAAAATGATTATAAAATGATCCTTTACTGAGACAAAAATCAAGGATTCGGCTCATATATGACTTGAGAATTGATCAAAGTGGCCGGGGACCCAGCACCCCACTGTGACAGATGCTGACAGTGAGATAAACTTTGATCGAATGCTGTAAATGTTCAGCCGTTTCAGATTGTATTTAACGAAGTCTTAACTGGGAAAATGTTGTGTGGCTTTTGTTATGGGGTAAGTTCTGGCGTGAATATTAAGATTATTTTTTTGTAACTAATATTTTTATCCGCCTGTTACAAATATTTATTAATTTGTATTGTAAGTTATGTCTTGATAGTCGATGTAATGTAACAATTTATTTTGTGTTAATGTTCATATAGATTGGTTCAGTGTTGCGGTTCTGTCTCGTCAACGATGTTATTAAGCTATTGAGTACATACTGCTGGTGAAACAATGTTATATTAACAACACGACAGGCAAGTACTATAAGACCTTAACATTTAACAATAAATAAGCCTTAATTTAAGTTTTTCACCAACTTAAGACACATAACCCAGCAGGAAGTAAGGCAGGCAACATAACGCGGGATATCGTGGCTTCACCAAGTGGTTCTCCTCAACATGGACGCAAACATCAGATGGACAAAGAAACAGAAGAATCCAGGATATATATATTCATTTATTCTACAAAAAGTTACGTAAACGAGTGTTAAATACGTTTAAGTAATAACAGTTTACGAAGCTGAAGTCGAGATATTGGAAGATGAAGAAGACTAACATAGTGAGGGGAAGGCTCCAATTTCTTTAGACCCCCAGACCCCGTTGTGGGTCGATGACCTGTGACCGGGCGGGATATTCCCCGTAAAAAAAGACAGTACAATGTATCCTTCAATTCATTTCGAGAAAAATTTTTCCACTCATATCTGATATTCTTGTTTTTCCATTCTAGATCAATAGATAGTTCAATCTCTTTAAGCTAAATATCTGCCCCAACAAGAATGAGCCGGGGAGGGTAGGGTGTATCAGCTGTAAGGACCAGGACTTGGGAGAAAATTGACTTGCCTCCTGCCTTCCTTTGTTCGTGGTAAAGATCGAGTGTGTTTGTTTGGTGGTATATGAGATTTTGTAGCCGTTTAAATTACTCGTCGTTCTGCCATCCAATCCTCCCCTTTTCCAGGCCTCGAGGGCTTTGTTTCCCCATCAGACAGTGCGTAAAATATCAATGGTTTAATATTGCACGTCATATTTCATAAGTCAGAGACGCCACAAACAGTTACCTTCACTGCTACGGCTGCAACAAAATGCTTAAGGTTCAGAAACGAGTGTAATGTTATACTGATCATAGATTCTAGCTCCTCCAGCCCAACATCATACAGGAATGAGATTTTATCAGACTGGGAAGAATTACACAACCCAGCAGCCCGGATATATGGTCTGGCGAGTGTTATATAATATCCACGTGCCCGGCAGTTGGTCCAGAGTGAGAGACAGTGTGGAGCGAAGTATGAATGTTGTGAAGGACACTACTCCCCGCATCCTGGTGGAGGTGAAGGTCAATGGGCCAAACCTGTTGGACTCAAATTTCTAAGATAATCTATCACTATTAAAACACGTACAGTAAACGCATGAAACCCAGAATCTCCACCACAACAACTCAGGGATGAAAACCTGGAGGTGGGAACTTTCTGCACCAGATAAAGAACACCAAAGTCATGGATGGTCAGCCAAAGCTTAACCAGGAACTTCCTGAATCACTGGAACCAAATCACATTAAAGTACAATCTTCGCTAAAAGACCATAAACCCCAGACTAAAATAGTGTGAATAAATGACCCCCACACAACTCGGATATATCCCAGAATCTAATACAGACAAAATAGTGCCACAATACACGAGCAGTAACGTCAACAAACATCTCGTTGTGACTCAGTGGGAACAATACCACAAAACGGGGGAAATGTGTCCCTAATATTACCTGCTGGTTACATTACCTGGGATAACGGGCCTTGGGGGAAAGAACCACTGTGGATGAGGAGGTAACTTACAGTGACGGCAAATAGGTCGTGCTATATTGGACAGTCAACAACCTATTGGCCCAGTATGGGCCAATAGGCCCGCTGCAGTTTCCTCCATTCTTATGTTCTTATGTTCTTATGTATTGTCTAAAATAATACAGTATAATTGGTTATTTTACTTCAATTATGACCTTGTGTGATAATAGGACATAGTACCATAATAAACCTTTTCTCGAACTGTTAAATAACTCAACAAAAATAATAATAATCCATTCTAAACAACGGATTATCAGACGTAGATGTCATAATTCAGCTCATCATAATTATCCATACACTCTCGTGTATAAATTCCACCGTCAAAATTTGTATTGTCGGAAGAAGTTTTACTGTCTGAATGTCTGTCTAATTCTACAAAAACTCTCCGTTAGTATCCGTCTATTTCCTCTGTTACCTCATCACTTAAGAGTATTACAAAATATTACCACTGACTGTAACACCTGATGTGCAATGTGCATACTCATATTTATAATCCTGTGTATTTTGTAACTGAAAGAAAATACAGGTACAGGAATATTTAGTTTCTCTTGCGGTATACAAAATCATACATCTATCTATCTATCTATCTACTGTATCTATCTATCTATCTATCTATCTACTGTATTTATCTATTTATATCAATTTTATTAACTCACCTGTACCATTAATCATCAGTATATTTATCTTAATCTTCTTCCCATTTTGATTTATTCCTCTTAACAATGTATGTATCTACACCCACAAACATACCTACTATCCACTCCCAAACACCCACAAACAAACCTACTATCCACTCCCTACACCCACAAACATACCTACTATCCACGCCCTACACCCACAAACATGCCTCTACTATCCACGCTCTACACCCACAAACATACCTACTATCCACGCTCTACACCCACAAACACACCTACTATCCACGCCCCACACCCACAAACAAACCTACTATACCTATCCACGCCCCACACCCACAAACAAACCTACTATCCACGCCCTACACCCACAACAAACCTACTATCCGCCCCACACCCACAAACAAACCTACTATCCACGCCCTACACCCACAAACAAACCTACTATCCACGCCACAAACCTACTATCCACGCCCTACACCCACAAACAAACCTACTATCCACTCCCTACACCCACAAACAAACCTACTATCCACGCCCTACACCCACAAACAAACCTACTATCCACGCCCTACACCCACAAACAAACCTACTATCCACGCCCCACACCCACAAACAAACCTACTATCCACGCCCCACACCCACAAACAAACCTACTATCCACGCCCTACACCCACAAACACACCTACTATCCACGCCCTACACCCACAAACAAACCTACTATCCACGCCCTACACCCACAAACAAACCTACTATCCACTCCAAACAAACAACCTACTATCCACGCCCCTACACCCACAAACAAACCTACTATCCACGCCCCACACCCACAAACAAACCTAGTATCCATGCCCTACACCCACAAACAAACCTACTATCCACTCCCTACACCCACAAACAAACCTACTATCCACGCCCCACACCCACAAACAAACCTACTATCCACGCCCTACACCCACAAACAAACCTACTATCCACGCCCTACACCCACAAACAAACCTACTATCCACGCCCTACACCCACAAACAAACCTACTATCCACGCCCCACACCCACAAACAAACCTACTATCCACGCCCCTACACCCACAAACAAACCTACTATCCACGCTCTACACCCACAAACAAATCTACTATCCACGCCCTACACCCACAAACAAACCTACTATCCACGCCCTACACCCACAAACAAACCTACTATCCACGCCCCACACCCATAAACAAACCTACTATCCACGCCCTACACCCACAAAGAAACCTACTATCCACTCCTTACACCCACAAACAAACCTACCATCCATGCCCCACACCCACAAACAAACCTACTATCCACGCCCCACACCCACAAACAAACCTACTATCCACGCCCTACACCCACAAACAAACCAACTATCCACTCCCTACACCAACAAAACAAAACCTACTGTCCACGCCCCACACCCACAAACAAAATCCCTAACATCCACGCCCTACACCCACAAACAAACCTACTATCCATGCCCCACACTCCACAAACAACCTACTATCCACGCCCCACACCCACAAACAAACCTACTATTCACGCCCCTACACCCACAAACAAACCTACTATCCACGCCCTACACCCACAAACAAACCTACTATCCACGCCCTACACCCACAAACAAACCTACTATCCACGCCCCACACCCAAAAACAAACCTACTATCCACGCCCCACACCCACAAACAAACCTACTATCCACGCCCACACCCACAAACAAACCTACTATCCACGCCCCACACCCACAAACAAACCTACTATCCACGCCCTACACCCACAAACAAACCTACTATCCATGCCCTACACCCACAAACAAACCTACTATCCACGCCCTACACCCACAAACAAACATACTATCCACGCCCTACACCCACAAACAAACCTACTATCCACGTTCTACACCCACAAACACACACTACCCACCACCTACACCCACAATAGAGTAAAGGAAGAATACAGAGTGTGC
Source organism: Homarus americanus (assembly GCF_018991925.1). Classification (NCBI taxonomy): domain Eukaryota; kingdom Metazoa; phylum Arthropoda; class Malacostraca; order Decapoda; family Nephropidae; genus Homarus; species Homarus americanus. The sequence continues at coordinate 5,059 of NW_024711976.1, read as the reverse complement.
TTACTCAGGGTAGCCATACCACTCTGGGTGGTTGATCCTTAGTGCAGCAGGAAAGAGAAAAATTATAAGTGGGTCATTCTATTCCTCGTGTGATGGATGGAAGGATGGATGGATGGATGGATGGATGGATGGATGGGAGACTGAATGGGAGGATAGATGGGTAGATGGGTGACTGAATGGGATGAGAGATGGGTAGGTGGGTGAATCGGTGGATGGATAAACAGCTAACTGGATGAATGGACATATGGACTTGGATGGCATATTTGGATGTAAAAACCTACGATATGAAGAACATTTTGGACGTATAAACCCATGACAATTAACACCATTTTGGACTTACATCACAGGAAACAGGTAAAACATTTCTGTGATCGTCCTTCAATAATTCCATACGCCAACCTTACCTGCATTTATCTCAATTACACTATAAAATTTCAGTGTTAATTTCAGCATCGGAATCAATCAATCAATCTCTCTCTCTCTCTCTCTCTCTCTCTCTCTCTCTCTCTCTCTCTCTCTCTCTCTCTCTCTCTCTCTCTCTCTCTCTCTCTCTCTCTCTGTCTCTCTCTCTCTCTCTCAAGATGGAAAATTTCATGACGTAAAATCCGATGAAAACTCGACCCTGTTTATACGTGTTGCTTCGAGGTTTTGTTTTCACGTTAACCTCATGTTTCGTTTCGATAAATGACACATATCACAGGAGGTGAACTACAAACTGAACTTTGACCTGACACCAACGACCGACCGACGGAAGATGGGGCTTCGGGTTTAGTCGTATCCCATTTGAGAGTTTTATAAATGTGAAGCCCCGAATTAGTCAACAAACCCTACAGCTCAATTTGGATTCGAACTTGTGCATCTTGTTCTTGAATCAGAACCTTATCTCACACATATATAGGGGTTAGGTTAGGTTGGGTTGGGTTAGGTTGGGTTAGGTTGGGTTGGGTTAGGTTAGATTGGGTTAGGTTAGGTGAGCCGTGTCCATCACAACCAGACAATTATCCCCGTCCACCAGATCTTCCCTTTAACAAATCAGGCCGCACCTCGATTATGCGGTTCAGTTCTGAGCCCCTATTATAGAATGGATATAAATTCACTAGAGTCGGTGCAGCGAAGAATGACAAAAATGATTCCGGGACTTAGAAACCTTCCATATCAGGATAGGTTACAGAAACTTAACTTGCATTCCCTAGAAAGACGAAGAATGCGGGGAGATATGATAGAAGTATTTAAGTGGGTGAAAGGAACCAATAAAGGGGATATAGATAAAGTTCTTATAATATCCGAGCAGGATAGGACTCGGAGCAACGGATTCAAGTTGGATAAGTTTAGGTTTAGGAGGGAGATAGGAAGAAACTGGTTCACAAATAGGGTGGTGGACGAGTGGAACAAGCTTAGCAACTTTGTAGTAAGTGCGGGAACTCTGGAAAGTTTCAAAAGGAGGCTAGATAGATTCATGGATGATAGAGTGGTAGTAACTCTCGACAGGAGCTGTCATGCACAGGCCAACCGGCCTATTGCAGACTCCTTATTTTCTTATGTTCTTATGTTCTTAAATCCTCAACATAAAAGACAAATTCACCTCCATGTGTTAAAATCTTACTACACTACATTACCGTCACCACTATACCAAACCTGTGTAATATTAACACACTAATACACTATTAAGACATCACCAAATCCATCAATAAACAGTACATCTTCCTTTACCCTTGATTAGAAAGAAAAACAGGAAAATATGCCCAGAATCTCAATTTCATTCACTAACATTACGAAAAATTACAAGAGTTAAGAGTCAAAGCAAGATATGTGCTGTACGCAATGTTGATGTTATTTTGTTCGCCATCATTGTGTCCTAAAGTTAATCTGTTTTGTGAAGTATATCCTCGGACTTGGGAACAAATCATCATGTGTACCTTTGAGTATTAAGGTCTTGATCCATTTCCTTGATGTCTACCGTTTGGAACAGGTAACACCACCACAATTCTTTTAACCAAGACGAAACGGACGAAAAAAAAAAGCTTCTACAAATATCAAGTATTAATTTTCTCTCTTTACAGGATCTAATACTCTTGGAAATGTGTTTAAATTAATCTGATTTGTTTTCATTTATTGTCGATCCTTCATAAGAGGACTCGTGGATCCCCCGAGCCTAGCCGGCCATTTTGTTTACATTTTTCGGTCGCTCTAAAATACCATTAAAACAATATTGAGTATAAACGTTTGGCTCAACTGATGATCTCACACATGTCCCAACATTTTTTGGCCTCAACTCCACATTCTGTAACTCATTTAGGTAGATGTCCCTCACTACACATACACTGGACTATGTGTAATGTTGCAGCTAATGTGTTATCAAGATATTGCACATTATAAGTTCATGTGTGGTCATTATTATATCAAACGGAGGAATTTTTAAGAGCTATTACACCACCTGTATCATTAGTTGTCGCCAGGTGAAGGAATGTTTAGGTAGATTATATTTTATTTACTGTAATTAAAGTTTCAATACCTAAGACGTTCCACTATAAGAGTCTTTCAACCTCAGGTAAGGTCTTAAGACTTTCTACTCTAGGTCTTACACCCTCGAGTAGCTGTATCGTCCACATAGGTAATTACTCCACAAGGAACTACAAGTTACACCTTGATGTAATACTTCATTTACTGCCAAACTTTATAAGGAAATATTTTTTCACAAAGAATTTCAAGTTACAATTTCACATAATAAGTCACATTACAAACGTTCCTTCGGCTTACAGTTAAACTTTGCAATGTCAAGATATTTTTTTCACTGCAGAGGAAAGTATCCGTCATCATCATCATCACCACACACACACACACACACACACACACACACACACAGACACACGCGCGCAAAGACAAAACTCCTGTATCCAGATTCTCAAAAAGTTTATAAATTAAATTCTTCCCTAAAATTAAACAGACAATACATCTATTAATCATAGAGTATGTGAACAATATCGACGCCATATTGGTTACCATCTTTGAGTCATATAATTAGTTAGCTACATAGTGTTAATTATTTAGTTAAATAGGAAAAAAATAATCTACTAGCGTGTGTTGTGACCAAAATAAATCAACATTGTATTTACTTTCTCCTCCAGGGGGCACTAAGTCTAGAAAAATGACACAATTGACATCTACATAAAGTGACTGACCAAGGGTAGATATTGACTACCTTTTGTGTTACTTTGAGGTCGTAAGAACACACAGAGCTGCTCTTAAGGATGTTTACCACAATACACCTCAACCAGTTTCTCATTCACAAAAGTCAAACAATAAATCTGGTTCAAAAGATACGCCGTAAATTTTATTAGAATACAATAATCAATTACTGTATTATTGCATTGAGGCGAATAGTCTTATGGTGTTAAGATGTGTTCTTAAGCCACGAAGGTAAACAAAAGGTATTCAATATCTGCCTTGGTTGACGATGATCTGTAGGCGTTAGCAAGTCCTCCTCCTCCTGCTCTCGAGTAAGGTAAAGAAGGCCTCACCTGACCAAAATTGTTAATTAAGATAGATTACATGAAGATTAACCCTCCCAGCTTATTTCAACTAATGATTAACCTAACGCTACATGGGAAGTTAAGTTAGGTTAGATTAAGTTAGGTTAGGTTAGGGTAGGGTAGGGTAGGGTAGGGTAGGGTAGGGAGGGTAGGGTAGGTCAGGTCAGGTCAGGTCAGATCAGGTCAGGTCAGGTCAGTGCCAGTGTAGTTAATCTTGAGGTTAAATAAACTAGAGGCTAATCTTCACATGAGCCACTAAGACACTTTGACGGAGGCGGTTACGTACAACAGGAAAGCTCTGATAACATATAATGTACAGTATATACCGTTTAAGTTGCGTCAGCAGCTCTATACACCACGTATTGACCTACTCATTCACTGCCGTAGAAATATTTACTTCTAACAGGTTTCTATATGGTTCCCAGTCATTATAATACGACCTTGTAAAATCAAATGATCTAAATTAAACTAAACTTATCCAAATTAAACTTATTAGCTAACAAATCCTTCTAAAACACGATATATGTAAATCAAAAGTTCTAAATTCAACTTAACTTATCGTAATATAACTATTATACTAAAGCCATTTTAATTATATTTCTTTCAACATAAATTGCTGCAAACAGAAGGAAAAAACACGCTAATATTGTCGTGTAAGCCCTGGCTTACCCAAACTTGGAGTAATGCATCTATATAAATCTACCTCAGAAGCTCTATACGTGACTATGATCGTTACCCACTGCTGGAGAACATTTGTACTTCTATAATTACCCCTGGAGAAACAATGCACCAATTTACGATTTATTTATTTTATTTTTCATTTATTTTTTTATTCTTGGTCCATACTGTAAACACCGCCCGCTTGTGAGTCCCGTCAGCCATTTTGTTCTAACTTTCGGGGATTCTAAAATAAACTATAAATAAATAAATAAATAAATAGATAAATAAAACAAGCATCTTTTGTTTTTCTAACCCATGAGCTGTGAGTCTTCATTATATACTTCAACATTACTGTAAACTAAGGCTAGAGAGGGTGTGTACAGTACTAGTGGAGCCAAGACGAGAAGGTATTTCAAATCCCTAAAGGGTTTTACAAGTGGAGAGTCTTACAAGTGGAGGGTCTTACAGGTGGAGGGTCTTACAAGTGGATGGTCTTACAGGTGGAGGATTTTAATAAGGATAAATACAGCAAATCTTACAGTTGAATCAGCCAAGTCGAGGAAAACTCTTAAGAGTCATGTAACTTCTACCTGATGTTACCTGTAATCAAGCTAAGGTATATGTAAGAAGAATATTATCTCGTTACTCTCCATTCCTCTTCCACTATCCTGCGAGGTGGTGCATTAATAGGCACAGACACTCATGATAAAGAAGGAATAAAGAGAAAGACGCAAGATACCTATAATATGCGACAGAATATACCTACACATGCGTAATCTTAACCCATCCCAACCCAACCCAACCCTATCCTACCCTCAGCTTCACCACAGTACACAAAGTCATTCTTGGTATCAGAGTGACGCATAAAC
>NW_024711975.1:0-30956 GCF_018991925.1 Homarus americanus | reverse complement strand
TGGTACTACTCTGACACTCCCAGGTACACCTCCCAGCACTCCCAGGTACACCTCTGAGCCTCCCAGTTACACCTCCGACACTCCCAGTTACACACCTGACACTCTCCAGGTACACCCCTGACACTCCCATTGCACCTCTGATGCTCCCAAGACCACACCTGTAACCTTCCCGAGATACACCTCTGACACTCCCAGGTACACCAATCCTCTCCCAAGTACAACTCCTAACCTCCCAGGTACACACCACCCCAACACTACCAAGGTACACCTCCTGACTCTCCAGGCCTCCTTTGACGCTGCCAGTGCTCCTCAGACACTCCAGAACACCTCCTGACACTCCCAGGTACACCTCCTGACACTCCCAGGTTTGCTTCCAGCACTCTGGGCCTCTGACACTCCCAGACCACCATGACACTCCCAGGTACACCGCTGACACTCCCAGGTACACCGCTGACACTGCCAGTACACCTCCAGGCCTGCCAGGTACACTTCCAGGCCTCCCAGGTACAGCTCACTGCACTCCAGTTACACCTCTATAACTCCCAGGTGCACCTGCTTGACACTCCCAAGTGCACCTCCCCAAGCACTCCCAGGCACACCACCCAACTCCCAGGTACCCCGCTGCCACTCCCAGTTACACCGTTGACACTGCCAGACCACCTGTGACACTCAGGTACACCCTGACACTCCAGTTACACCCCTGACACTAAGTACCTCAGAGCACTCCCAGGTACACCTCTGACACTTGAGTACACCCCCTGACTTGCTTCCAGTACACCCCTGACACTTCAGAGTACACCTCCTGACACTCCAGGTACACCAGCCAGCCTCCCAGGTACACCACCCCGGCCTCCCTGGTGCACCTCTGACAATCCCAGGTACACAAATGACACTTCCAGGTACAGCCCAGCACTCCCAGGTACCTCCTGACACTTCCAGGTACACCTCTGACACTCCCAGGTGCACACCTCTGACACTCCCAGGTACCACACCTCTGACACTCTCAAGGTACATCTCTGACCTCCCAGGTACACCTCGGCTTGCTTGAATACACCTCTGACACCTCCAGGTACACCAGCCAACACTACCAGTTACACCTCTGACACTCCTGGTGCCTCCGATACTCCCAGGTACACATCAGACACTCCCTTGTTCTCCTCTGACACTCCCTGGTTCACCTCTAACACTCGCTGGTACACCTCTGACACCCCAGGTGCACCTCTTACACTCCCAGGTACCTCCGACACTCCAAGGTACACCTCTGGCCTCCCAGGTACACCTGACCTCCCTAGGTACTCCTCTGACACTCCCTGGTACACCTCTTGGCCTTGCTCCCAGGTACACCTCTTACACTCCTGGTTCTCCCTGACACTCCCAGGTACACCTCAGGCACTCCAGGTACACCTCAGACCTCCCTAGGTACACCTCAGACACTCCAGGTAAACCCTGACATTCCAGGTACACCTGACACTCCAAGGTGCACCTCTTCACTCCCAGTTCTCCCTGACTTGCTCCCAGGTATACCTCAGACACTCCCAGGTACACCTCAGAACACTCCCAGGTACACCTCAGAGCACTCCCAGGTAAACCTCCTGACATTCCCAGAGTACACCTCCTGACACTCCCAGGTACACCTCTTACCTCCTGAGTTTCTCCCCCAAACTTGCTCCCAGTACCCCTCTGACACTCCCAGTACACCTCTGACACTACCAGGTACACCTCCTGACACTCACCAGGTACTACTCTGACCTCCCAGGTACACCTCAGACACTCCCAAGGTACACCTCAGACACTCCCAGGTACCTCAGACACTCCAGGTACACCTCTGACACTCCAGGTACACCTCTGGCACTCCCAGGTAAACCTCTGACATTCCCAAGATACACCCATTGACACTCCCCAGGTACACCTCTGACCTCCCAGGTACACCTCCTGACACTCCCAGGTGCACCTCTGATACTCTGGGTACACCTCCTGACACTTACAGATACACCTCTGACACTCCAGGTACACCAATGACACTACAGGTACACCTCTGACACTCCTGGTTCACCTTTGACACTTCCAGATACACCTCTGACACTCACAGGTACACCAATGATGCTACCGTGCCTCTGACGCCCAGGTACACCTCCCGTGCTCCCAGGTACACCTCCGATACTCCCAGGTACACCTCAGGCTCTGGTGATGCCTCTGGCCTCCCAGGTACACTCACACTCCTGGTTCTCCCCTGACACTCCCAGGTACACCTCCAGACACTCCCCCAGGTACACCTTGAACACTCCAGCCACACCTCCTGACACTCCCAGATACACGCTGACACTCCCAGTTACACCGCCCCAGCACTCCCAGATACACCTATGACCTCGGGTACACCCCTGACCTCCCAGGTACGCAATCACTCTCCCAAGTACAACTCCTGACACTCCCCAGGTGCACACCACCCCTGACCTGACCAGGTGCACCTCTGACACTCCAGGTACTCCTTTGACACTACCAGGTACTCCTCGGACACTCCCAGGAACACCTCGGCCTCCCAGAGTACCTCCTGACACCCAAGGTCCCACTGCTGACACTCCCAGGTACACCTCGGCCTCCAGGTACACCATGACCTCCCAGGTACCACCTTCAACCTCCCAAGGTACACCGCTTCAACACTGCCAGGCACACCTCAGGCTCTGCCAGGTACCTTCCAGACGCTCCCAGGTACAGCTCAGGCACTCCAGTTACACCTCTGATACTCCCAGGTACACCTCTGACACTTCCAGATACACCTCTGACACTCCCAGGTACACCAATGACACTACCAGGTACACCTCTGATACTCCCAGGTACCTCCGTGCTCCCAGTACACCTCCCGTCTCCCAGGTGGTGCACCTCAGGTGCTCCCTGGTTCACCTCTGACACTTCAGATACACCTCTGACGCTCCCAGGTACACCAATGATGCTACCAGGCACCTCGGCCTCCCAGGTACAGCTCAGACACTCCCAGTTACACCTCCTAATACTCCCAGGTACACCTCTGACACTTCCAGATACCTCTGGCTTGCTCCCAGTGCCTGTGGTACCAGGTACACCTCGCTCCCAGGTACAACAAATGCTCCCAGGTACACCTCCGTTACTCCCAGGTACACCAGACACTCCTAGTTCACCTCCCCAGCACTCCCTGGTACACCTCTGACACTCCCAGGTACACCTCTTACACTCCCTGGTTCTCCCCTGACACTCCCAGAGTACACCTTAGACACTCCCAAGTACACCTCTGACACTCCCTGGTACTACTCTGGCCTCCCAGGTACCCTCTGACCTCCCAGGTACACCTCTGACACTGGTCCACCACCTCCCGACACTCCCAGTTACACACCTGACACTCTCAGGCACACCCTGACACTCCCAGGTACACCTCTGATACTCCCAGATACACCTCTTGACACTTCCGGATACACCTCTGACACTCCCAGGTACCAATCACTCTCCAAGTGCAACTCCTGCTTGCTCCCAGGTACACCACTGACACTACCAGGTACACACTCTGACTCTCCAGGTGCTCCTTTGTGCTTCCCGCAGGTACTCCTCAGACACTCTTGGGCACCTCTGACCTCCCAGGTACCTCTGACCTCCTAGGTACACCGCTGGCCTCCCAGGTACACCTCGGCACTCCCAGGTACACTGCCCCGGCCTCCCAGGTACACCGCCCAACCTCCAGGTACACCGCCTGACACTTCCAGGTACCTCTGACACTCCCAGGTACACCTCTGACACTCCCAGGTACACCTCTGACACTCAAGTAAACCTCTGACATTCCCAGGTACACCCCTGACACTCCCAGGTACACCTCTTACACTCCCCAGTTTCTCCCCCTGACCTCCCAGGTACACCTCAGACACTCCCAGGTACACCTCAGACACTCCCAGGTGCACCTCCAGACACTCCCAGGTACTAAATGACACTTCCGTGCACCAATGTCACTCCCAGGTACACCTCTGACACTTCAGGTACACCTCTGACACTCCCAGGTACACCTCCTGACACTCCCAGGTACCTCTGACACTCTCAGGAACACCTCAGCTCTCCCACGTACACCTCAGCCTCTCAGGAGCACCTCCTGACTCTCCCACGTACACCTGTGACACTCCCAGAGTACACCTCCAGCTTGCTCTGGTACATCTCTGGTCTCCCAGGTACACCTCTGGCTTACTTCCAGATACACCTCTGACACTTCCAGGTTTACCAGCCCAACACTACCAGTTACACCTCTGACACTCCTGGTACGCCTAAATACTCCCAGGTACACATCAGACACTCCCTTGTTCTCTCCTGACACTCCCTGGTTCACCTCTAACACTCCCTAGTACCTCCTGACACCCCGAAAAGGTGCACCTCTTACACTCCCAGGTACACCTCCCGACATCCAAAGGTACACTTCACAACCTCCCAGGTACCTCTGACACTCTGGGTAATCCTCTGACACTCCCTGGTACATATCTGACCTCCCAGGTGCACCTCTTACACTCCCTGGTTTCTCCTCGGCACTCCCAGGTACACCTCAGACACTCCCAGGTGCCTCGAGTCACTCCCAGGTGCACCTCCAGACACTCCCAGGTAAACCTCCTGACATTCCCAGGTACACCCCTGACACTCCCAGGTACACCTCTTACCTCCCCGGTTCTCTGGCCTCCCAGGTACCTCAGACACTCCAAGGTACCTCAGACACTCCCAGGTACACCTCAAACACTTCAGGTAAACCTCTGACATTCCAGGTACACCTCTGACCTCCCCAGGTACACCTCTTACACTCCCTGGTTCTCCCCTGACACTCCCAGGTACCCCTCTGACACCCAGGTACACCTCTGACACTACCAGGTACACCTCCCCGACACTCACCAGGTGCTACTCCTGACACTCCCAGGTACACCTCAGACACTCCCAGGTACACCTCAGACACTCCCAGGTACCTCAGACACTCCCAGGCACATCTCTGACACTCCCAGGTGCACCTCTGACCTCCCAGGTAAACCTCTGACATTCCCAGGTACCATTGACACTCCCAGGTACACCTCTGACACTCCCAGGTACCTCTGACCTCCCAGGTGCTGCCTCCTGATACTCTGGTGCACCTCCCCAAGCACTTGAATGCACCTCTGACACTCTGGGTACAACAATGACACTTCAGGTACCTCTGACCTCCTAGTTCTGCTTGACACTTCCAGATACACTCTGACACTCCCCAGGTACACCAATGATACTACCAGGTACACCTCCTGACCTCCCAGGTACACCTCCCGATACTCCCAGGTACACCTCCGATGCTCCCAGGTACACCTCAGACACTCCCTGGTGCACCTCTGACACTCCTAGGTACACCTCTTACACTCCCTGGTTTTCTCCCCTGACACTCCCAGGTACACCTCAGACACTCCCAGGTGCACCTCCCCCAGGCACTCCCAGGCACACCTCTGACACTCCCAGTTGCACACACTCCGACACTCCCAGTTACACACCTGACATCTCAGGTACACCCCCAACACTCCCAGGTACACCTCTGTTGCTCCCAGATACACCTCTGACACTTCCGGATACACCTCTGACACTCCCGGGCCACACCAATCACTCTCCCAAGTACAACTCTAACACTCCCAGGTACACCACTGACTACCAGGTACACCTCAGCTCTCAAGGTGCTCCTTTGACGCTGCTGGTACTCCTCAGCAGACCTCCAGGAACACCTCTGACACTCCCAGGTACACCTCTGACACTCCCACCAGGTACACCATGACCTCCCAGGTACACCTCTGAGCACTCAGGTACACCAGCTTGACACTCCCAGATACACCGCTGACACTCCCAGGTGCCTGTGAGCCTGCCAGGTACACCTCCTGAAAAGCACTGCCAGGTGCACTTCAGACACTCCCAGAACAGGCTCAGACACTCCCAGTTGCACCTCTAACTTGCAGGTGCACCTGTGACACTCCCAAGTGCACCTCCCAGCCTCCCAGAGCACACCACCCCAGCACTCCCAGGTATACCGCTGCCACTCCCAGTTACCGTTGACACTGCCAGATACACCTGACACTCGGGTACCCCTGACACTCCCAGTTACACCCTGACACTCCCAGGTTGCACCTCCAGGCTCCCAGGTACACCTCTGACACTTCCAGGTACCCCTGACGCCAGGTACACCCCACAGCACTTCCAGGTACACCTCTGACACTCCCAGGTACGTCAATGACACTCCCAGGTACACCACTGACACTCCTGGTGCACCTCGTGACCTCCCAGGCCCACAAATGACACTTCCAGGTACGCAATGACACTCCCAGGTACACCTCTGACACTCCCAGGTACCTCTGACACTCTCAGGAACACCTCTGACTCTCCCAAGTACACCTCTGACTATCCCAGGTACACCTCTGACACTCTCAGGTACATCTCTGTTACTCCCATTACACCTCTGACTGCTTCAGATACACCTCTGACACTTTGGGTACTGTGACACTACCAATTTACACCTCTGACACTCCCTGGTACACCTTCGATACTCCAGAGTACATCAGACACTCCCTTGTTCTCCTCTGACACTCCTGGTTTCCTCTAACACTCCCTAGTACACCTCTGACACCCCAGGTGCACCTCTTACCTCCCAGGTACACCTCCCGACACTCCAGTACACCTCTGACACTCCCAGGTACACCTCCTGACACTCCCTAGGTACTCACTCTGACACTCCCTGGCACCTCCCCAGCCTCCCAGGTACACCTCTTACACTCCTGGTTCTGACACTCCCAGGTACACCTCAGACGCCAGGTACACCTCAGGCACTCCCAGGTACCTCAGACACTCCCAGACCAAACTCTGACATTCCCAGGTACACCCCTGACACTCAAGGTGCCAGCTCTTACACTCCCCGTTCCCCTGACCTCCCAGGTACACCTCAGGCCTCCCAGGTACACCTCCAGGGCCTCCAGGTACACCTCAGACACTACCAGGTAAACCTCCTGACATTCCCAGGTACACCTCTGACACTCCCAGGTACACCTCTTACCTCCCTGGTTCTCCCTGACACTCCCAGGTGCCTCTGACACTCCCAGGTACGCCTCTGACACTACCAGGTACACCTCTCTGACACTCGCAGGTACTACTCTGACACTCCCAGGTACACCTCCAGACACTCCCAAATTCACACCTCAGACACTCCAGGTACCTCAGACCTCCCAGGCATCTCTGACACTCCCCAGGTACACCTCCTGACACTCCCAGGTAAACCTCTGACATTCCCAGGTACACCCGGCCGACACTCCCAGGTACACACTCTGACACTCCCAGGTGCCTCCGATAATCCCAGGTACACCTCGATGCTCCCAGGTACACCTCAGACGCTCCTGGTTTACCTCTGACACTTCCAGATACACCTCCTGGCCTCCCAGGTACCCTAGTGATGCTGGGTGCCCTCCTGGCAACACTCCCAGGTACACCTCCACGTGCTCCCAGGTACACCTCCGTTACTCCCAGGTACACCTCAGACACTCCCTGGTTCACCTCTGACTTACTCCTAGTACCTCCCAACCTCCCAGGTACACCTCTTACACTCCCTGGTTCTCCCTGACCTCCCAGGTACCTCAGACACTCCCAAGTACACCTCTGTGCTCCCTGGTACTACTCGCTTGCTCCAAGTACACCTCTGACCTCCCAGGTACACCTCCCCAGCACTCCAGTTACACCTCCACGGCTTGCTCCCAGTTACACCCCTGACACTCTCCAAGGTACACCGCTTCAGCACTGCCAGACCACCTGTAATCTCCCAGGTACACCTCTGACGCACTTCCAGGTACACCCCTGACACTTCAGGTACACCCTGACACTTCCAGGTACACCTCTGACCTCCCAGGTACCAATGACACTCCCAGGTACACCGACCCAAGCACTCCCTGTTGCCTCTGTGCTCCCAGGTACACAAATGACACTTCCAGGTATCAGCCAGCACTCAGGTACACCTCTGACACTTCCAGGTACACCTCTGACCAGGTACACCTCTGACCTCCCAGGTACACCTCTGACACTCTCAGGGAACACCTCCTGACTCTCCCAGGTACACCTCCCAGCCTCCCAGGCACCTCTGACACTCTCAGGTACATCTCTGATACTCCCAGGTACACCTCCTGACACTTGAATACACCTCTGACACTTGGGCCACACCAGCCAGCACTACCAGTTACACCTCTGACACTCCTGGTACACCTCCCGTGCTCCCAGGTACATCCAGACACTCCTTGTTCTCACCCAGCTTGCTCCTGGTTCACCTCTAACACTCCTGGTACACCTCTGACACCCCAAAGGTGCACCTCTTACACTCCCCAGGTACACCTCCGACACTCCAAGGTACACCTCTGACCTCCCAGGTACCACCTCCTGACACTCCTAGGTACTCCTGTGACCTCCCTGGTACACCTCTGACACTCCCAGGTACACCTCTTACACTCCTGGTTTCTCCCCTGACACTCCCAGAGTGGCTCAGAGCACTCCCAGTGCCTCAGGCCTCCCCAGGTACACCTCAGAACACACCCAGGTAAACCTCTGGCTTTCCCAAGTACACCCCCAACACTCCCAGGTACACCTCTTACACTCCCCAGTTCTCCCCCCTCTGACATTCCCAGGTACTCCACTGACATTCCCTGGTACACCTCTGACTCCCCAGGTACACCTCTGACACTGCCAGGTACACCTCTGACACTCCTGGTACACCTGTGACATTCCCAGGTACATCTCCGACACTCCCAGGTACACCTCTGGCTCCCAGGTACACCTTCGATACTCCCAGGTACACCTCCGTGCTCCCAGGTACACCTCTACACTCCCTGGTTCACCTCTGGTACTCCTGGTTCTCCTCTGACCTCCCAGGTACACCTCTGAACTCCCAGGTACACCTCAGATTCTCCCAGGTACCTCTGACACTCCCAGGTTCTCCTCTGACATTCCCAGGTACACCTCTGTCTTAGGTACACCTCTGACACTGAGTACACCTCTGACCTCCCTGGTACACCTGGCCATTCCCAGGTACATCTCCGACACTCCCAGGTACACCTCTGGCTCCCAGTACACCTTCGATACTCCCAGGTACCTCCGATACTCCCAGGTTCTCCTTACACTCCCTGGTTCTCTGGTACTCCTGGTTCACCTCTGACACTCCCAGGTACCTCTGACACTCCCAGGCCACTGCACTCCCAGGTACACCTCTCTCTTACACTCCCTGGTTCTCCCCTGGCCTCCCAGGTACACCTCAGGCACTCCAGGTACACCTCAGACCTCCCAGGTACATCTCTCTGACACTCAGGGTACACCCCTGACCTCCCAGGTACACCACTGTCACTCCCAGGTACACCTCCTGACCTCCCAGGTACACCCCAGACACTCCCAGATACACCTCATTCCCAGGTACTCCTCTGGCCTCCCAGGTACACCTCAGACACTCCCAGGTACCTGACCTCCCAGGTACACCCAGACACTTCCAGGTACACCTCCGATACTCCCAGGTCCTCCGTACTCCCAGGTACACCTCCTTACACTCCCTGGTTCACCTCTGGCACTCCCTGGTTCACCTCTGACACTCCCAGGTACACCTCTGACACTCCCAGGTACCACTTGGCCTCCCAGGTACCTGTGCACTAACTGGTTCTCCCCTGACACTCCCAGGTGCCTCCAGACCTCAGGTACACCTCAAACACTCCCAGTGTATCTGACACTCCCAGGTACCTGTTGCTCCAGGTACACCCTGTCCTCCCAGGTACACCTCTGACACTCCCAGGTACACCCAGACACTCCCAAGTACACCTCTGACATTCCCAGGGTATCTCCTGACACTCCCAGGTACACCTCTGGCCTCCCAGGTACTCACTGACATTCCCTGGTACCTCCCAACACTTCCAGGTACCTCTGACACTCAGGTACTCCTTTGACTCCCAGGCCGCTCTCTGACCTCCCAGGTACACCTCTGACCTCCCAGGTACCTCTGACTCCCAGGTACAGCTCTGACACTTCCAGGTACACCTCATGCACTCTCTGGTACCTCAGACACTCCAGGTACCTCTGGCCTCCCAGGTACCCTCTCTGAAACTCCCAGGTACTCCACTTGACACTCCTGGTACCTCTGATCTCCCAGGTACCTCTGACATTCCCAGGTACACTTCTGACACTCCCAGGTACACCTCTGACACTCCAGTTACACCACCGACACTCCCAGTTACACCCTGACACTCAGGTACACACACTCTAGGTACACCTCTGATACTCCAGGTACACCTCTGACACTTCCAGGTACACCTCTGACACTCCCGGTACCTGGTGACCTCCCAGGTACACCTTTGACACTCCCAGGTACACCAACACTACCAGGCCACCTCTGACTCTCCAGGTATCCTTTGACGCTCCCAGGTACTCTCTGACACTCCCAGGTACACCTCTGACACTCCCAGGTATACCTCTGAGCACTCTCCCAGGTACCTCTGACCTCCCATGTACCTCTGACCTCCCAGGTACACCTCCGATACTCCCAGGTACCTCCGATGCTCCCAGGTACACCTCAGACACTCCACGTTCTCTCTGTGGTACTCCCTGGTTCACCTCTGACTCCCAGGTACACCTCTGACACTCGCCAGGTACACTTCTGACACTCCCAGGTACACCTCTTACACTCCTGGTTCTCCCCTACCTCCCAGTACACCTCAGACACTCCCAGGTACCTCAGACACTCCCAGGTACATCTCTGACACTGCCAGGTACACCCGACACTCCCAGGTACACCTCTTACACTCCCTGGTACACCCCTAACTCTCCCAGGTACCTCTGACACTCCAGGTGCTCCATTGTCTCCCAGGTATTCCTCTGACACTCCTGGTACACCTCCGACACTCCCAGGTACAGCTCAGACACTTCCAGGTACACCCTCATGACACTCTGGTGCACCTCAGACACTCCCAGGTACACCTCTGGCCTCCCAGGTATGCCTCTGACACTCCCAGGTACACCGCCCCAGCCTCCTTGGTTCACCTCTGGCCTCCCTAGTTCACCTCTGCACTCCCCTGGTTCACCTCTGACAATCCCTGGTTCACCTCTGACACTCCTGGTACACCTCTGACCTCCCAGGTACACCTCTGGCCTCCCAGGTAAATCTCCCGACTCCAGGTACCTCTGACACTCCCAGGTACACCTCTTGCACTCCTGGTTTCTCCCCTGACACTCCCAGGTACATCTCAGGCCTCCCAGGTACACCTCAGACATCCCCAGGTACATCTTTGGCTCCAGGTACACCTCTGGCACTCCCAGTTACACCTCTGACCTCCCTGGTACACCTCTGATACTCCCAGGTACACCTCTGACATTCCCAGGTACACCTCTGACCTCCCAGGTACCTCTGACACCCAGTTACACCTCCGACACTCCCAGTTACCTGACACTCCCAGGTACACCCCTGGCTCCCAGGTACACCTCTGATGCTCCCAGGTACACCTCTGACCACTTCCAGGTACACCTCTGACACTCCCTGGTACACAGTGATACTCCAGGTACACCTCTGACATTCCCAGGTACTCCACTGACATTCCCTGGTACACCTCCTGACACTCCCTGGTACACCTGTGTACATTCCCAGATACATCTCCGACACTCCCAGGTACACCTCTGACACTCCCAGGTACACCGTCGATACTCCCAGGTACACCTCCGATACTCCCAGGTACACCTCACTCCTGGTTCACCTCTGGTGCTCCTGGTTCACCTCCTGACACTCCCCAGGTACACCTCTGACACTCCCTGGGTACACTTCTGACACTCCCAGGCCACACCTAATACCAACTTGGTTCTCCCCTGACACTCCCAGGTACACCTCAGGCTTGCTCCCAGGTACACCTCAGACACTCCCAGGTACATCTCTGAGCCTGCCTGCCAAGTACACCCCTGACTTGCTCCCAGGTACACCACACTGTCACTCCCAGGTACACCTCTGACTTACTCCCAGGTACCCCAGTTGCTCCCAAATACACCTCTGACATTCCCAGGTGCTCCTCTGACTTGCTCCCAGTGCCCTCAGAACCTCAGGCACCCCTGACTTGCTCCCAGGTACACCTCTGACACTCCCAGGTACACCTGATACTCCCAGGTACCTCTGACACTCCCAAGGCCACTCACCCAGGCATTCCCTGGTACACCTCTGACTTTTACCAGGTGCCTCAGGCTCTCCCAGGTACACCTTTGACACTCCAGGTACTCACCTGACCTCCTGGTACACCTCTGACACTCTGAGTACACCTCTGGCTTGCTCCCAGGTACTTTTCTGACTCTCCCAGGTACACCCTTGACACTCCACAGGTACACCTCAGACGCTCCTGGTACACCCTGACACTCCCAAGTACACCTCTGACTTGCTCAGGTACTTCTGACACTCAGGTACACCCCAGACACATACATACACCTCCTGATACTCCCAGGTACTCTCGCTCCCAGGTGCTCCTCGGCTCCCCAGGTACACCTCCTGACCTCCCAGTTACACCTCCGGCTTGCTCCCAGTTACCCCTGACACTCCCAGGTACACCCCTGACACTCCCAGGTACACCTCTGATACTCCCAGGTACACCTCTGACACTTCCAGGTACACAGTGACACTCCCAGGCCACACCAGCCAGCACTCCCAGGTAACCTCTGACACTTCCTGGTACACCACTGAGACTACCAGGTTACACCTCTGACTTACTCCCAGGTACTCCTTTGACGCTCCCAAATTGCTCCTCCCAGCACTCCACGTACACCTCTGGCTCCCAGGTACCTCTGACACTGCCAGGTACACCGCTGACACTGCCAGGTACACCAATGACACTCCCAGGTACACTTCTGACATACTTCCAGGTACCCACCACCCCAGGCACTTGCAGGTACACCTCTGAAACTCCCAGGTACTCCTTTGACGCTCCCAAGTACACCTCCGACGCCTCCCAGGTACACCTCTGTGTGTCAGAGACAAATCTCACATGAAGAGGTAAGTTAGGAGCTTATAGTAGTAGAGTATTATAGCGAGGAGGAAATGGTAGCGTGTCCTGGATGTTATTTGCCTGGCACACGTCACTACGCTTATCTTATCTCGTATGTCAATACACATATATCACTTCTTAAAGGAACCCAACTTGTTTAAACACCTCTTGATACAACTATTTATTTATTCACTCAGCCAGCATGGACACATTAATATCACTATTATGTCAGGGGTACTAACACATTATGCTTTGTTACTTGACATGACTCTCAGACACACACCTGAACAATACACTTCCCCGTAGGTAACTCACCCTAGGACGTTCTGACAAGACTCACGTGTGTGTACCTGACGTAGGCCCAGTGAGTGCTGGCTGGGCTGCACTCACCCAATGGGAGAATCTGCTCCAGCTGGCGATGCCCGTGGTCACCCAGTCCGGTCTCCCTCCCGACCTGGGGGACGTGCGTGACTGCTTAGTGAACCGAGTGACGGCTTCCATTGGAGGTAAACCTTGTAGAATGAGAATCAGTATGACCAGAATCAGAATAATGTGATGTCATGTGCCCGTGGAACCCAGGAGACTGTGAGGCCTGTATATGGGGTCGGCCCAGCCGGCATAAACCTCTGCCAGTGCTTACCCCACTAAACTGGTTTGATCTGAATAGCTGGCCAATGCAGGTGTGGTCCTGGCCGGAAGTGTCTTGGAATGCGGTTGTGGGTCACCCAGCTCACGTCATTGTTAGCGGGCGAGGTCCAAGTCATGGGTCTCGACCTGGTGTGTCAACCCGAAATAATAATTGGTACCACGAGGTCTGCAACGCTCTCTTCTACAGTATATGCTGCATAATTCTGGGCTGTGGGTTTTGGTCTGACAATCACTCATTACATCTGGCCTCCCAGGTACCTAAGACACTCCCAGGTACCTCTGACACTCCCAGGTACACCTCTGGCTCTCGCAGGTACTCATCGACACTCCCAGGTCCACTTCCGGCTTGCTCCCAGGTACCTTCTCACACTCCCAGGTACCTCCTGACACTCCCAGGTACATCTCTGGAAATGCTCCCAGGTCACCTCTGACACTCCCCGGGCCTCACTGACATTCCTGGTACACATCTGACACTCCCAGGTGCACCTCCGACACTCCCAGGTGCACCTCTGACGCTCCCAGGTACCTGGCCCCCGGCTCTCCCAGGTACACCTCTGACACCCCCAGGTAACACCTCTGACACTGCCAGGTACACCTTTGACACTCCCTGGAACGTGTGACATTCCCAGGCCATCTCCGACACTCCCAGGTACACCTCTGGCACTCAGGTACACCTTTGATAATCCCAGGTACACCTCCGATACTCCCAGGTATACCTTTGACCTCCCAGGTACTCACTGACACTCCCTGGTACACCTCTGACACTCCGCAGGTACACCTCTGACACTCCCAGGTACCTCTTACACTCCCTGGTAAACCCTAACACCTCCCAGGTACACCTCTGACATTCCCACGTACTCCACTAACATTCCTGGTACACCTCTGACCTCCCAGGTACCCTCCATTCCCAGGTACACCTCTGACACTCCCAGGTACACCTCTGACACCCCAGGTACACCTCCTGACACTGCCAGGTACACCTTTGACACTCCCAGGTACTCCACCCAGCACACTTCCAGGTACACCTCCGATACTCCCAGTGCCCCTCCGACACCAGGTACCCTCCGACACTCCCAGGTACACCTCCCAGACACCCCAGGTACCTCTGACATGCTGCAAGGTTTGACACTCTCAGGTACTCACTGACACTCCTGGTACACCTCCCAGCACCCCAGGTACACCTCTGACACTGCCAGGTACACCTTGTGCTCCCAGGGACTCCACTGACACTTCCAGGTACACCTCCGATACTCCCAGGTACACCTCCGATACTCCCAGGTACACCTATTACACTCCTGGTTTCTCTGGCACTCTCGGTACACCTCAGACACTCCCAGGTACACCTCAGACACTCCCAGGTACATCTCTGGCCTGCCAGGTACACCCCTGACACTCCCAGGTACACCACTGTCACTCCCAAGTGCACCTCTGACACTCCCAGGCACACCCCAGACACTCCCAAATAACACCTCTGACATTCCCAGGTACTCCTCTGACACTCCAGGTACCCTCAGACACAGAGGTACACCCTGACACTCCAGGTACACCTCTGGCCTCCCAGGGACACCTCTGACCTCCCAGGTACACCTCTGACTCTCCCGGTACTCACTGACATTCCTGGTACACCTCCTTTCTGGTACCCTCCGACTCTCCCAGGTACCTCTGACCTCCCAGGTACCTCTGACACTGCAAGGTACACTTGACACTCCCAGGTCTCCACTGACACTCCCTGGTACCTCTGGCACCCCCAGGTACACCTCTGACACTGCCAGTACCTTGTACTCAGTGACTCTGACTTCCAGGTACACCTCCGATGCTCCCGGTACACCTCCTGCTCCCAGGTACCTATTACCTCCCTGGTTCTCCCCTGACCTCCCAGGTACCTCAGACACTCCCAGGCACCTCAGACACTCCCAGGTACATCTCTTGACACTGCCAGGTACACCCCTGACTCCAGGTACACTGTCACTCCCAGGTACCTCTGACCTCCCAGGTACACCCCAGACACTCCCAAATACCTCTGACATTCCGTGCTCCTCTGACCTCCCAGGTACCCTCCAGACACTCAGAGGTACACCTGGCCTCCCAGTGCACCCCTGGCCTCCCAGGTACCTCTGATACTCCCAGGTACACCTCTGACACTCCCAGGTACTCCCTGACATTCCCTGGTACACCTCTCGGCACTACAGGCCCCTCCAGCTCTCCCAGGTACACCTCTGACACTCCCAGGTACACCTCTGACACTGCCAGGTACACCTTTGACACTCCCAGGTACTCATGACACTCCTGGTACAACTCTGACACTCCAGTACACCTCTGACACTCCCAGGTACACCTCTGACTCTCCCAGGTACACCCCTGACACTCCAAGGTACACCTCAGACACTCCCTGGTACACCCCTGACCTCCCAAGTACACCTCTGGCCTCCCAGGTACACCTCTGACACTCCCAGGTAGACACTCCCACATACACCTCTCATACTCCAGGTACTCCTCTGACCTCCCAGGTATTCCTCTGACCTCCCAGGTACACCTCTGACCTCCCAGTTACACCTCCGGCCTCCCAGTTACACCCCTGACACTCCCAGTACACCCCTGACCTCCCAGGTACACCTCTGATACTCCCAGGTACACCTCTGACACTTCCAGGTACACCTCTGACACTCCCAGGCACACCAGCCTCCCAGGCACCTCTGACACTTCCAGGTACACCACTGACACTACCAGGTACACCTCTGACCTCTCAGGTGCTCCTGACGCTCCCAGGTACTCCTCTGACACTCCCAGGTACACCTCTGACCTCCCAGGTACACCTCTGACACTGCCAGGTACACCTCTGACACTGCCAGGTACACCAATGACACTCCCAGGTACACCTCTGACACTTCCAGGTACCACTGACACTCCCAGGTACACCTCTGACCTCAAGGTGCTCCTTTGACGCTCCCAGGTACACCTCCGACACTCCCAGGTACACCTCTGACCTCCCAGGTACACCCTAAGACACTCCCAGGTACACCTCTGGCCTCCCAGGTACACCTCTGACTCTCATAGTGCTCCTCCGACAATCCCAGGTTCACTTCCGACACTCCCAGGTACCACTTCTCACACTCCCAGGTACACCTCTGACCTCCCAGGTACCTCTGATGCCCAGGTACCTCTGACCTCCCAGGTACTCCACTGACATTCCTGGTACATCCTCAGCCTCCCAGTGCACCTCCGACCTCCTAGGTACCTCTGACACTCCCAGGTACCTTTGACCTCCCAGGTACCTCTGACACCCCCAGGTACACCTCTGACACTGCCAGGTACACCTTTGACACTCCTGGTACACGTCTGACATTCCCAGGTACATCTTTGGCACTCCCAGGTACACCTTTGATAATCCAGGTACCTCGATACTCCCAGGTATACCTTTGACCTCCCAGGTACTCCACTGACCTCCCTGGTACACCTCTGACACTCCTAGGTACACCTCTGACACTCCCAGGTACACCTCTGATGCTCCCAGGTACACCTCCGATGCTCACAGGCACCTCAGACCTCCCTGGTTCTCCGACACTCCCAGGTACACTTCTCACACTCCCAGGTACCTCTGATACTCCCAGGTACCTCGGCACTCCCAGGTAAATCCTGTTCTCCCAGGTACACCTCCTGACGCTCCCAGGTACACCTCTTACACTCCTGGTTCTCCCCTGACACTCCCAGGTACACCTCAGACACTCCAGGTACCTCAGACACCCCAGGTACATCTTTGACACTCCCAGGTACACCTCTGACACTCCCAGGTACCTCTGACCTCCCAGGTACACCTCAGACACTCCCTGGTGCACCCCTGACACTCCCAAGTACACCTGCCTCCCAGGTACCAGCTCTGACACTTCCAGGTACACCTCATACACTCTCTGGTACACCTCAGACACTCCCAGGTACACCTCTGACACTCCCAGGTACACCTCTGACACTCCCAGGTACTCACCTGACACTCCTGGTACACCTCTGATACTCCCAGGTACACCTCTGACATTCCCAGGTACACCTCTGACACTCCAGTACACCTCCTAACACTCCCAGTTACACCTCCGACACTCCCAGTTACACCCCTGACACTCTCCAGGTACACCCCTGACCTCTAGGTACCTCTGGTACTCCCAGGTACACCTCTGACACTTCCAATACTCCTCTGACTCTCCCAAGTACCCGAGTGACCTCCCAGGCTGCCCCGGCCTCCCAGGTACACCACTGATACTACCAGGTACACCTCTGACTCTCCCAGGTACTCCTTTGACGCTCCCAGGTACTCCTCTGACCTCCCAGGTACACCTCTGACACTCCAGGTACACCTCTGATACTCCAGGTACACCTCTGACCTCCCATGCACCTCTGGCACTCCCATGTACCTCTGGCCTCCAGGTACACCTCCGTGCTCCCAGGTACACCTCCCGTGCTCCAGGTACCTCAGCACTCCCTGGTTTCACCTCTGGTACTCCTGGTTCACCTCCCAACACTCCCAGGTACACCTCTGCACTCGCAGTACACTTCAACCCACTCCCACCTCTTACACTCCTGGTTCTCTGCTCTCCCGTGCACCTCAGACCTCCCAGGTACACCTCAGACACTCCCAGGTACATCTCCCAGCACTGCCAGGTACACCTCTGATACTCCCAGGTACACCTCTGACGCTCCCAGGTACACCTCTGACACTCCCATGTACACCTCTGACACTCCCAGGTACCTCCCGTGCTCCCAGGTACACCTCCCGTCCTCCCAGGTACACCTCAGGCACTCCTGGTTCACCTCTGGTACTCCCTGGTTCTCTGACCTCCCAGTACACCTCGGCACTCGCCAGTACACTTCTGACACTCCCAGGTACCTCTCTGGTTCTCTGACCTCCCAGGTACCTCCAGACACTCCCAGGTACACCTCAGACACTCCCAGGTACATCTCTGACACTGCAGGTACACCCCTGACACTCCCAGGTACACCTCTTACACTCCCTGGTACACCCCGACCTCCAAGGTATGCCTCCCCAACCTCCCAGGTACTCACCCCCAGCACTCCCAGGTATTCCTCTGACACTCCCTGGTACCTCCGGCTTCTCAGGTACAGCTCAGACACTTCAGGTACACCTCATGCACTCTCTGGTACACCTCAGGCCTCCAGGTACACCTCTGAGCACTCCCAGGTATACCTCTGACCTCCCAGGTACACGCTGACACTCCTTGGATCACCTCTGACACTCCCTGGTCACCTCTGGCCTCCCTGGTTCACCTCTGACAATCCCTGGTTCACCTCTGACACTCCTAGTAACCTCCTGACACTCCCAGGTACACCTCTGACCTCCCGTAAACCTCAATACTCCCAAGTACACCTCTGACACTCAGGGTACCTCTTACACTCCCTGGTTCTCCTGACACTCCCAGGTACATCTCAAACCTCCCAGGTACACCTCAGACACCCCAGGTACATCTTTGACCTCCCAGGTACACCTCCCCACTCCCAGATACCTCTGACACTCCCTGGTACACCTCTGATACTCCCAGGTGCACCTCTGATATTCCTAGTAAACCTCTGACATTCCTAGTAAACCTCTGACACTGCCAGGTACACCTCTGACCTCCCAGTAAATCTCCAATACTCCCAAGTACCTCCCCAGCACTCCCAGGTACACCTCTTACACACCCTGGTTCTCCCTGACCTCCCAGGTACATCTCAGACACTCCCAGGTACACCTCAGACACCCCCAGGTACATCTTTGACACTCCCAGGTACACCTCTGACACTCCCAGGTACACCTCTGACACTCCTGGTACACCTCTGATGCTCCGTGCACCTCTGATGTTCCCCATTTGACACTCCCAGGTACACCTCTGACCTCCCAGTTACACCTCCGACACTCCCAGTACACCACTGACACTGCCAGGTACACCCCTACACTCCCAGTTACACCTCTGATACTCCCAGGTACCTCTACACTTCCAGGTACACCTCTGACCCTCCCTGGTACAGTGACCTCCCGTACACCTCCGAGCACTCCCAGTTCACCCCAACACTACCAGGTACACCTCTGACCTCCCAGGTACTCCTTGGCCCTCCAGGTACTCCTCTGACCTCCCAGGTACACTTCTACCTCCCAGGTACACCTCTGAACTCCCAGGTACCTCCGGCACTCCCAGGTACACCGCCGAGCACTCCCAGGACACCTCTGAATTCTCCCAGGTACACCTCTGACATTCCCAGGTACTCACTGACTTTCCCTGGTACACCTCTGACACCCCCAGGTACACCTCTGACACTGCCAGGTACACCTCTGACACTCCCTGGTACCCCTGTGACATTCCCAGGTACATCTCCGACACTCCAGGTACACCTCTGCACTCCCAGGTACCTTCGATACTCCAGGTACAGCTCCCGATACTCCCAGGTACTCTGACACTTCTAGGTACACTTCTGACACTCCCAGGTACACCTCTTACACTCCCTGGTTCTCCCCTGCACTCCCAGGTACACCTCAGGCACTCCCAGGCCTGCACTCCCAGGTACACCTCAGACCTCCAGGTACATCTCTGACACTGCCAGTTACACCCCTGACACTCCCAGGTACACCACTGTCACTCCCGGGTACACTTCTGACACTCCCAGGTACACCCCAGACACTCCCAGATACACCTCTGACATTCCCAGGTACTCCTCTGACACTCCCAGGTACACCTCAGACACTCCCAGGTACACCCCTGACACTCCCAGGTCCACCTCTGACACTTCCAGGTACACCTCCGATACTCCCAGGTACACCTCCGATACTCCCAGGTACACCTCAGACACTCCCTGGTTCACCTCTGGTACTCCTAGATCACCTCTGACACTCCACGTGCACCTGACCTCCCAGGTACACTTCTGACACTCCCAGGTACACCTATTACACTACTGGTTCTGACCTCCCAGGTACACCTCAGACACTCCCAGGTACACCTCAGACACTCCCAGGTACATCTCTGACACTGCCAGGTACACCCCTACACTGCCAGGTACACCACTGTCCTGTAGGCCTCTGCCTCCCAGGTACCCCAGACACTCCCATACACCTCTGGCATTCCCAGGTCTCCTCTGCACTCCCAGGTACCCCTCAGACACTCCAGAGGTAAACCCTGACACTCCCAGGTACACCTCTGACACTCCCAGGTACACCTCTGATGCTTCCGGTACCTCTCTGGCCTCCCAGGTACTCACTGACACTCCTGGTACACCTCTGACATTCCCAGCTACACCTGCTGACACTCCCAGGTACACCTCTGACTCTCCCAGGTACACCCTTGACCTCCCAGGTACACCTCAGACACTCCTGGTACACCCCTGACCTCCCAAGTGCACTCTGATGCTCCCAGGTAACCTCAGACACTCCCAGGTACACCCAGACACTCCCATGCACCTCTGTACTCCAGGTACTCCTCTGACACTCTCAGGTACTCCTCTGACACTCCCAGGTACACCTCTGCCTCCCAGTTACACCTCCGGCCTCCCAGTACACCCCTGACACTCCTAGGTACACCCCTGACACTCCCAGGTACATCTGTGCTCCCAGGTACACCTCTGACACTCCCAGGCACACCAGCCTTGCTCCCAGGTACACCTCTGAGCTTCAGGTACGCCACTGACACTGAGTACCTCTGGCCTCCCAGGTACTCTGACGCTCCCAGGTACTCCTCTGACACTCCCAGGTACCTCTGACCTCCCAGGTACACCTCTGACACTGCCAGGTACACGCTGACACCTGCCAGGTACCAATGACATCTCCCAGGTACACCTCTGACACTCCCAGGTACACCACTGACACTCCCAGGTACACCTCTGACACTCCCAGGTACTCCTTTGAGCTCCCAGGTACACCTCCGACACTCCACAGGTACACCTCTGACACTCCCAGGTACACCTAAGACACTCCCAGGTACACCTCTGACCTCCCAGGTACACCTCTGACTCTCGCAGGTACTCCTCCGACACTCCCAGTTCATGTTTCCGTGCACCTCTGTGCTCCCAGGTACATCTCCTGATACTCCCAGGTACCTCCTGACACTCCCAGTACTCCACTGACATTCCCTGGTACACCTCCCAACTCCGTGCCTCAGCCTCCCAGTACTCCTCCGGCCTCCCAGGTTCACTTCCGGCCTCCCAGGTACCTCTGACACTCCCAGGTACATCTCTCTGATACTCCCAGGTACACCTCTGGCCTCCCAGGTACTCCACTGACATTCCCTGGTACACCTCTGACACTCCAGGTACACCTCCGACACTCCCAGGTACACCTCTGAGCTCCCAGTACACCTCTGACACTCCCAGGTAAATCTCCGTGCTCCCAGGTACACCTCTGACACTCCCAGGTACACCTCCTACACTCCTGGTTCTCCTGACACTCCCAGGTACACCTCAGGCACTCCCAGGTAGCCTCAGACACCCCAGGTACATCTTTGACACTCCAGGTACACCTCTGACCTCCCAGTGCACCTCTCCTCCCAGGTACACCTCAGACACTCCCAGTACCTACTCCAGTACACCTGCATTGCTCCAGGTACAGCTCCCGCTTGCTTCCAGGTACACCTCGCCACTCTCTGGTACACCTCCCACACTCCCAGTTTACCTCTGGCTCCCAGGCACCTCTGACACTCGCCAGGTACACTTCGCCTCCCAGGTACACCTCTTACACTCCCTGGTTCTCCCCTGACCTCCCAGGTACACCTCAGGCACTCCCAGGTACACCTCAGACACTCCCAGGTACATCTCTGACACTGCCAGGTACACCCCTGACACTCCCAGGTACACCTCTTACACTCCCTGGTACACCCCTGACCTCCCAGGTATACCTGGCCTCCCAGGTACTCCACTGACCTCCCAGGTATTCCTCTGACACTCCCGGTACACCTCCGACACTCCCAGGTACAGCTCAGACTGCTTCCAGGTACACCTCATACACTCTCTGGTACCTCAGAACCTCCCAGGTACCTCTGACACTCCCAGGTCTCCTCTGACACTCCCAGTACACCTTCAACCTCCTTGGTTCCTCTGACACTCCCTAGTTCACCTCTGACACTCCCTGGTTCACCTCCTGACAATCCCAGGTTCACCTCTGACCTCCCTGGTAAACCTCCGAGCCTCCCAGGTACCTCTGGCCTCCCAGGCCGTCTCCGTACTCCCAGGTACACCTCTGAGCACTCCCAGGTACACCTCTTGCCTCCCTGGTTTCTCCCCTGGCCTCCCAGGTACATCTCCAGACCTCCCAGGTACACCTCCAGACACCCCAGGTACATCTTTGACACTCCCGTGCACCTCCCAGCCTCCCAGGTAAACATCTGACACTCCCTGGTACACCTCTGGTCTCCAGGTTCCCTCTGATATTCCCAGGTACACCTCTGACACTCCCAGGTACACCTCTGAGCACTCCCAGTTACCTCCGACACTCCCAGTTACACCCCTGACACTGCCAGGTACACCCCAACCTCCCAGTTACACCTCTGATGCTCCCAGGTACACCTCTGACACTTCCAGGTACACCTCCGACACTCCCTGGTACAGCAGCACTCCCAGGTACACCTCTGACACTCCCAGGTACACCACTGACACTCCCAGGTACACCTCCTGACACTCCCAGGTACTCCTTGACCCTCCCAGGTGCTCTCTGACACTCCCAGGTACACTTCCCAGCACTCCCAGGTACCTCCTGACCTCCCAGGTACACCTCTGACACTCCCAGGTACACCTCTGACACTCCGGTGCCTCTGATTCTCCCAGGTACACCTCTGACATTCCCAGGTACTCACTGGCATTCCCTGGTACACCTCATTCCCCAGGTACACCTCTGACACTGCCAGGTACACCTCTGGCACTCCTGGTACCTGTGACCATTCCCAGGTACATCTCCACCTCCCAGGTACCTCTGCTCCTCCCAGGTACCTTCGATACTCCCAGGTACACCTCCGTACTCCCAGGTACACCAGACACTCCCTGGTTCACCTCTGGGCTCCCTGGTTCCTCCCCAGCACTCCCTGGTACACCTCCTGACACTCCTAAATTACCGAACCTCCCAGGTACCTCTGACCTCCCAGGTACATCTCTGATACTCCCAGGTATACCTCTGACACTCCCAGGTACTCACTGACATTCCCTGGTACACCTCTGACACTCCCAGGTACACCCCGGCCTCCCAGGTACTCCTCCGGCTCTCCAGGTTCACTTCCACACTCCAGGTACCTCTGACCTCCCAGGTACATCTCTGATACTCCCAGGTACACCTCCTGGCCTCCAGGTACTCACTGACATTCCTGGTACACCTCTGACCTCCCAGGTACACCTCCGACCTCCCAGGTACACCTCTGACACTCCCAGGTACACCTCCTGACACTCCCAGGTCATCTCCGATGCTCCCAGGTACCTCTGACACTCCAGGTACACCTCCTGCACTCCTGGTTCTCTGACACTCCCAGGTACACCTCAGACACTCCCAGGTAGCCTCTCAGAGCACCCCCAGGTACATCTTTGACCTCCCAGGTACACCTCTGACACTCACAGGTACACCTCTCCCTCCCAGGTACACCTCAGGCACTCCCGGTGCACCCCTGCACTCCCAAGTACACCTGTGACCTCCCAGGTACAGCTCTGACACTTCCAGGTACACCTCATACACTCCCTGGTACACCTCACACACCTCCCAGCCTCTGGCCTCCCAGGTACACCTCTGACACTCCCAGGTATACACTTGCACTCCCAGGTACACCTCTTACCTCCTGGTTTCTCCTGACACTCCCAGGTACACCTCAGACACTCCCAGGTACCTCAGACACTCCCAGGTACACTCTCTGACACTGCCAGGTACACCTGACACTCCCAGGTACACCTCTTACACTCTCCTGGTACACCCCTGACACTCTCCAGGTATACCTACTGCTCCCAGGTACTCCACTGACACTCCCAGGTATTCCTCTGACACTCCTGGTACACCTCCGTCTCCCAGGCCACAGCTCAGACACTTCCCAGTACCTCACTTACCTCTCTGGTACCTCAGACCTCCCAGGTTTACCTCTGACACTCCCAGGTCTTCTCTGACCTCCCAGGTACTTGTGACACTCCTTGTTCACCTCTGACACTCCTGGTTCACCTCCTAACCTCCCTGGTTCACCTCTGGCCCTGGTACAACCTCCTTAACCTCTGACCTCCCAGGTACCTCTGACACTCCCGTGCGTCTCGTCTCCCAGGTACACCTCCTGACCTCCCAGGTACACCTCTTACACTCCCTGGTTCTCCCTGGCCTCCCAGGTACATCTCAGGCCTCCAGGTACCTCAGACACCCCCAGGTACATCTTTGTGCTCAGGTACACCTCCCCAGCCTCCCAGGTACATCTGACACCCTGGTACACCTCGATGCTCCCAGGTACACCTGATGTTCCCAGGTACACCTCTGACACTCCAGGTACACCTCCTGACACTCCCAGTTCACCTCCGGCATCTCCAGTTACACCCCCAGCACTGCCAGGTACACCCTGACCTCCCAGTACACCTCTGATCTCCAGGTACACCTCTGACTTGCTTCCAGGTACACCTCTGACCCTCCCATGGTACCTGGTGACCTCCCAGGTACACCTCTGTGGCCTCCCAGGTACACCACCCAGCACTCCCAGGTACACCTCTGAGCACTCCCAGGTACTCCTTTGACCTCCCAGGTACTCTCCTGACTCCCAGGTACACTTCTGACACTCCCAGGTACACCTCTGACCACTCCCAGGTACACCTCTGACACTCCCAGGTACCTTCAGCACTCCCAGGTACCTCGTTCTCCCAGGTACCTCTGACTCCCAGGCACCTCTGGCACTCCCAGGTACACCTCTGATACTCCCAGGTACCTCTGACACTTCCAGGTACCTCTGGCCTCCTGGTACCACTGTGACACTCCAGGTACACCTCTGACACTCCCAGGTTCACCCAACCTTTCTGGTACCTCTGGCCTCCCGTTACTCAGTGACCCTCCCAGGTACACCTCTGACACTCCAGGTACACTTCAACACTCCCAGGTACCTCCCAGCACTCCCAGGTACACCTCTGACCTCCCAGGTACACCGCCCAGCACTCCCAGGTACCTCTTGACTCTCCCAGGTACACCTCCGAACATTCCCAGGTACTCACTGGCATTCCTGGTACCTCTACCTGGGTACACCTCCAACACTCCCAGGTACACCTCAGCACTCCCGAGTGCACCTCTGACACTCCCAGGTACATCTCTGACGCTCCCAGGTACCTCTGGCCTCCCAGGTACACCTTCGATACTCCCAGGTACACCTCCGATCTCCCAGGTACACCTCAGACACTCCTGGTTCTGCCTCCTGGCCACTCCCTGGTTCACCTCTGTCCTCCCGGGTACACCTCCTGACACTCCCAGGTACACTTCCGACCTCCCGGTACACCTCTGACCTCCCAGGTACACCTCTGATACTCCCAGGTATACCTCTGACACTCCCAGGTACTCACCCCAGCATTCCTGGTACCTCCCCTGGCCTCCCAGGTACCCTCCGACCTCCCGTGCTCCTCAGCACTCCCAGGTTCCCGACACTCCCAGGTGCCTCTGAACCTCCCAGGTACATCTCTGACACTCCCAGGTACACCTCTGGCCTCCAGGTACTCACTGACATTCCCTGGTACACCCTCTGACACTCCAGGTACACCTCCATTGCTCCAGGTACACCTCCTGACACTCCCAGGTACCTCCTCTGACACTCCCAGGTAATCTCCGATACTCCCAGGTACACCTCTGACACTCCCAGTACACCTCCTACACTCCTGGTTTCTCCCCAACTCTCCCAGGTACCTCAGACACTCCCAGGTACCCTCAGACACCCCCAGGTATCTTTGACACTCCCAGGTCACCTCTGACACTCCCAGTACCTCTCACCTCCCAGGTACACCTCAGACACTCCCGGTGCACCCCTGACCTCCCAGTACACCTGACACTCCCAGGTACAGCTCTGACACTTCCAGGTACACCTCCTGACACTCCCTGGTACACCTCACACTCCCAGGTTACCTCCGAGCACTCCCAGGTACCTCTGGCCTCGCCAGGTACCTTCTGTGCTCCCAGGTACCTCTTACACTCCTGGTTCTCCCCTGACACTCCCAGGTACACCTCCGGCACTCCCAGGTACACCTCAGGCCTCCCAGGTACATCTCTGACCTGCCAGGTACACCTACTGCTCCCAGGTACACCTCTTACACTCCCTGGTACACCCCTACACTCCCAGGTACACCTCTGACACTCCCAGGTACTCCACAACCTCCCAGGTATTCCTCTGACCTCCCAGGTACACCTCCGACCTCCCAGGTACAGCTCCAGACACTTCAGGTACACCTCATACACTCTCTGGCTCAGAGACACTCCCAGGTACACCTCTGGCCTCCCAGGTATCCTCTGACCTCCCAGGTACCATGACACTCCTTGGTTCTCCTGACACTCCCGTGGTTCACCTCTGAACACTCCCTGGTTCTACCTCGGCAACCCCTGAGTTACCTCTGACACTCCCTGGTAAACCTCTGACCTCCCAGTACACCTCTGACACTCCCAGTAATCTCCGAGACTCCCAGGTACACCTCTGGCCTCCCAGGTACACCTCTTACACTCCCTGGTTCTCCTGACACTCCCAGGTACATCTCCCAGGTCTCCCAGGTACACCTCAGACACCCCCAGGTACATCTTTGACACTCCCAGGTACCTCCCCAGCACTCCCAGGTACACATCCCCAGCACTCCTGGTACCTGTCTCCCAGGTACCTCCTGTTCCCAGGTACACCTCTGACACTCCCAGGTACCTCTGACACTCCCAGTTACACCTCTGACCTCCCAGTTACACCCCTGACACTCCCAGGTGCACCCCTGACCTCCCAGTGCACCTCTGATGCTCCCAGGTACCTCTGACACTTCCAGGTGCACCTCTGACACTCCCTGGTACCTGGTGACACTCCCGGTACACCTCTGACTTCTCCAGGTACACCACCAGCACTACCAGGTACACCTCTGACCTCCCAGGTACTCCTTTGACCCTCCCGTGCTCCTCTGACACTCCCAGTACACTTCTACCTCCCAGTACACCTCTGGCCTCCCAGGTACACCTCTGACACTCCCAGGTACACCGCTGACACTCCCAGGTACACCTCTGATTCTCCCGGTACCTCTGTGCTCCAGTTCCTCTGGCTTCTCCCAGTTACACCTCCTGATACTCCCAGGTACCTCTGACACTTCCAGGTACCTCTGACCCTCCCTGGTTTTTGGTACCTCCCAGGTACACCTCTGACACTCCAGGTACACCACCTGACACTCCCAGGTACCTCCTGCCTCCCAGGTACTCCATTGACCCTCCCAGGTGCTCCTCTGACACTTCCAGGTACCTTCCTGACCTCCCAGGTACACCTCTGACACTCCCAGGTACACCTCTGACACTCCCAGGTACACCTTCAGCCTCCCAGGTACACCTCTGATTCTCCCAGGTACACCTCTGACATTCCCAGTACTCCTGGCATTCCTGGTACACCTCTGACTTACCCAGGTACACCTCTGGCTTACAGGCCACACCTCAACACTCCCTATTTCTGACATTCCCAGGCACATCTCCGGCACTCCCAGGTACACCTCTGCTTGCTCCCAGGTACACCTTCATTCTCCCAGGTACACCTCCCGTGCTCCCGGTACCTCAGGCCTCCTGGTTCCTCTGGTACTCCCAGGTACACCTCCAGGCCTCCCTGGTACACCTCCCAACACTCCCAGGTACACTTCCCGACCTCCCAGGTACACCTCTGACCTCCCGGTGCATCTCTGATACTCCCAGGTACCTCTGACACTCCCAGGTACTCCACCTGACATTCCTGGTACCTCTCGGCCTCCCAGGTACACCTCTGACCTCCCAGGTACTCCTCCGGCCTCCCAGGTTCACTTCCGACACTCCAGGTACACCTCCAGACACTCCCAGGTGCATCTGATACTCCCAGGTACCTCTACACCTTGCTCCCAGGTACTACTGACATTCCCTGGTACACCTCTGGCCTCCCGTTACCTCCGGCTCTCCCAGGTACCTCTGGCTCCCGTTACACCTCCCACCTCCCAGGCCTCTCCCGTGCTCCCAGGTACCTCTGTGCTCCCAGGTACCTCCTACACTCCCTGGTTCTCTGCTTGCTCCCAGGTACACCTCCAGGCACTCCCAGCCTCAGGCACCCCCAGGTACATCTTTGACACTCCCAGGTACACCTCTGACACTCCCAGGTACACCTCTCACACTCCCAGGTACCTCAGACACTCCCGGTGCACCTCTGACACTCCCAAGTACACCTATGGCTCCCAGGTACAGCTCCTGACACTTCCAGGTACCTCATACACTCCCTGGTACACCTCACACACTCCCAAGCTTACCTCTGGCCTCCCAGGTACACCTCTGACACTCGCCAGGTACACTCTGGCCTCCCAGGTACACCTCTTACACTCCCTGGTTCTCCCCTGACACTCCCAGGTACACCTCAGACACTCCCAGGTACACCTCAGACACTCCCAGGTACATCTCTGACACTGCCAGGTACACCCCTGACCTCCAGTACACCTCCACACTCCCTGGTACACCTGACACTCCCAGGTACACCTCTGACACTCCAGGTACTCCCACTGACACTCCCAGGTATTCCTCTGAGCTCCTGGTACACCTCCGACACTCCCGGTACCAGCTCTGACACTTCCAGGTACCTCCATACACTCTGGTACACCTCAGGCCTCCCAGGTACACCTCTGACCTCCCAGGTATACCTCTGACACTCCCAGGTACACCTGACACTCCTTGGTTCACCTCTGGCCTCCCTGGTTCCTCTGACACTCCTGGTTTCACCTCCAACAACCCCTGGTTCACCTCCCAGCCTCCCTGGTAAACCTCTGTCTCAGGTACACCTCTGGCCTCCCAGTGCGTCTCCCGTCTCCCAGGTACACCTCTGACCTCCCAGGTACACCTCTTACACTCCTGGTTCTCCCCAGCTCCCAGGTACATCTCAGTGCTCCCAGGTACACCTCAGACACCCCAGGTACATCTTTGACCTCCCAGGTACACCTCCTGACACTCCCAGGTACATCTGGCCTCCTGGTACCTCCTGATCTCCCAGGTGCACCTCTGACATTCCCAGGTGCACCTCTGACACTCCCAGGTGCACCTCTGACCTCCCAGGTTACACCTCCGGCACTCCCAGTTACACCCCCAGCACTGCCAGGTACACCCTGACACTCCCAGTACCTGATACTCCCAGGTACCTCTGACACTTCAGGTACACCTCTGACCTCCCTGGTACACAGGTGACACTCCGGTACACCTCTGACACTCCAGGTACACCACTGACACTACCAGGTACACCTCTGACACTCCCAGGTACTCCTTTGACCCTCCAGGTACTCCTCTGACACTCCCAGGTACCTTCTGACACTCCCAGGTACACCTCTGACACTCCCAGGTACCTCTGACACTCAGGTACACCTGGCCTCCCAGGTGCACCTCTGATTCTCCCAGGTACCTCTGACATTTCAGTTGCTCCACCTGACATTCCTGGGTACACCTCTGACACCCCCAGGTACCTCTGACACTGCCAGGTACACCTCTGACCTCCCTGGTACACCTGTGACATTCCAGGTGCATCTCCGACCTCCCAGGTGCACCTCTGGCACTCCCAGGTACACCTTCGATCCTCCCAGGTACCTCCGTGCTCCCAGGTACCTCAGGCACTCCCTGGTTCACCTCTGGTACTCCTAGTTCTCTGACCTCCCGGTACACCTCTGACCTCCTAGGTACACCTCTGGCCTCCCAGGTACCTACCTCCTGACACTCCAGGTACACCTCTGACACTCGCCAGGTACACTTCTGACACTCCCAGGTACACCTCTTACACTCCTGGTTTCTCCCCCAGCTCCCAGGTACACCTCAGACACTCCCAGGTACACCTCAGACACTCCCAGGTACATCTCTGACACTGCCAGGTACACCCTGACCTCCCAGGTACACCACACTGTCACTCCAGGTACACCTCTGACACTCCCAGGTACACCCCACCTCCCAGATACACCTGCTGACATTCCCAGGTACCATCTCCTGCCTCCCAGGTACACCTCAGACACTCAGGTACCCTGACCTCCCAGGTACACCTCTGACACTCCCAGGTACATCCTGATGCTCCCAGGTACACCTCTGACACTCCCAGGTACACCACTGACATTCCTGGTACACCTCTGAGCTTGACGTAACTTCTA